>NC_056727.1:39355857-39438357 GCF_019279795.1 Protopterus annectens | reverse complement strand
GCACAAGTACACTCAACATAGTTTAAACCAGCTAAACATGTACCCAACAGCTAATCAAAGCTTAGCAGTACTGGACACACTCCCCTGCTTAGTTGAACAGCATGCTGTGTAAACGGGCACTGATGAACTCCAATCCACTTAAACATATAGTGACACCCTCCCCTTTTGATATCAGCTAGCTCTTCTGTGGGAACCAACATGGTTCTGGGGCTACACAGATTTTATCTGTGGATACAGTGGCTCATTTTTGCTGTTCAGATACCCCAGCTCATTTGCATACAGATCCGTGCACTCAGCCTGGATACTTACTATTCCAGGGCCTGCCTCCTTAGCAACCACTGAAATCTACCATTGTACATACTCTGTGCAGGGCACTATAATGCATTATTCTTACATATGTCTTATTTTTAATGTTTGCAATTTTTAATATTCATTTTTTTGCATAACGCCATGTTTGCATGCTGCTGAGCACCGCTCAAACGTAATATGGATATTAAAAAAAGAACATTATATTATATAAGTTTGCATTACTTTTTGACACACATGGAAAAATTTTACACATATCTGTGCCTACTATGACATTTCTGACCTTCTAAATGGGCTTTTACAGCCCCTGTTCAATTTTTACTTTCTTGTACATGGAAATTTTCTGTGTACACCTCTAACACCAACACAACATCTGCATGAATACCTATCTTCTTCCTGGATCACAAAACAACCTAATTTTTGCATGCAATTCCCCTGCTTATGAGGTGATTTGCATGTCACAGACACTTCTGTATCCACACGATCATGCACGCCCCTCTGCTCTGTTTACTGGATCACACAGCAGCGTACTTCTGTGTAAGCTCCATGCCACTATGCCCACACAGAAAATCACTCCATGTAGGCTTTATTGAATTCCCCTGCAAATCTTTGAGTAACAGCTCTGACTATTATTGACTGCAGATTTGATGCTATTGCACTCAGTCAGTCCTAAACAAGAAGGAATATAATTGTTGAGACAGTTTTTAAATATATTTGATGACAATTCTTATTATAATGTAGATATGGTCTGTGCTCTATTGGATATAATTTTAAATAACAGCTTTTTCAGTGTTTGAAAATTAGGTTTATCAGTAAACTCCAGGAGTGGTTATGGAAATCCCCCCAACATTTTAAATTTGTTCATGGCAGCATGGGAAGATATGGTTATTTTTATGTCTCTTTTTTTTTTTTAAACAAAAATGTATTTATTACATTTTATTAACAATGTCTTTAGCAGATGAGATGTATCAGTGAACAGACTGAGAGAGTTTGTGGTAGCATGAGAAATTATGATTTCAGGTTTGAGATGCAATATCATCCCCTTGAAATTGTTAGTATGTGACTGGTTTCAGTTATTTGGACCAAATGTTGTATATAAAGATTTATAGAAAGGAAGTAATAAACACCTAGATTACAGTAGTGTGGGGGATTGCCAGTAGTCACTTTGCGAAGGCACCTAGTGTCACCTATGAAGGTAATGAGGTTCTTGACAAGTGTCATTAAATTGTCAATTTTAGTATGTGTGTGTGCGTGTGCATGTGTGCATGTGCATGTGTGCGCGTGTGTGTGTGTGTGTGTGTGTGTGTGTGTGTGTGTGTGTGTGTGTGTGTGTGTGTGTGTAATCTTAGCCTCAGTAAACAAAGAATTATTTTGGAAAAAGATGATAGGAAAAAATATGCAAAGCTTTGTTAAGGCATGGTACTTGCACATAGAGGATGCTATCCTAGGATACCTGTTACCAAATGGTTAGTTGATACTTTGTCATGCATCACAGGCAAAGTACATCAATGACTGCAGCTGCCAGTAGACATAAAAGAAGCCAAAAGGTATTAATTACTTTTTAATGTGCAGTAGACTTAATGAAAAGCCAGGATGTTGATGGCAGATTAAATGGAAAGATCCTACCCTTTGTCCACAGAAATGAAATCTGGTGGAGTATCAAGTACCATTTCCTTAATGGAGTTCATACCCATTTGGACAGCACTAGTACTGTACACAAGAATACAGAAACTGTAAAAGGCAAGGACCATTATGGCTATAAGATGCCTAGCCATATACTGCTGTAATATGATATACTTATGTAAGTTTGTGCCTCCAGTGTCTAGCACGTAATAGTGCCCACATCCCAAAGTGATCAGGTTTGATGGACTAACTGAACAACAATCAAACTGGTTTAGCAGCAGAAAATAAGACAGTGCTTGCCTTACTAATACACAAGATGGTAAAAGGGCAATTAAAAAGATATAAAGACAGGCAGATTGTACTTAATGATGCATTTATTAGATGGATATATGTAACTCACGGCTCCAATGAGACAGTTGAAGCATTTTCTCACTTTGCATTTAGTCATTGGATGAACAATTCAGAGGAGACAAAGTCCAATTCAGAGTGTGAAAAGTTGACTACAGGAAGTAGAGCATTTCAGTTTGCTATTTATAGACCCCCCAGTACTTATAGGATTGTTTATCTGTTGTCAAAAGGTTAGTAATTTGTACTGAGGAAAAAATTAACAGGTAAGTACTTGACACAAGCTGAAAACTTGTGGAATACAGTTTGGTAAACTGAGGATGCTAAAATGGTCTGGAATACAGTTATGCAATCAGTAAGTTGATGGTAGTAGAACGTTTCTGGCTGAGTATAATGTTATTTTTTTATATTTTCTAATATAAAAAATATGCTGTGCTTGATAATAGATGGATTTGACAAAATACATTTTAGCAGTATAACAAAATATATTTTTATATATGTACTTATCAAGCAGGTTTTCATCAAAGCTAGCATTTACTCTGCTACAGCAGAGATCCCTTTGCTTGTTGCATTAGTAAAGACAAACATGTTTAAATTAAAAATACAGACAGAAGCTTGACTGGCATGTGTTTAGTAAAAGCCCTAGCATTTATACATTCTGTCAGTTGGTCTGTCTTATTTTAACTGCACACGTACATCTCAATCCACTGAGAATAGGTTGGAGTTTTGAGTTTCAGTACACATATGACTGCAAATTACAGGATCAGGAATTTGTTTACACCTGTTATTTCAGACAGTGTTAAAACTAAAAAAAAATAAGTCAGTAATGGGATAATGCTATATTCATTGATGTTTCAGATACTTAAAAACAGAATGCACCCTATTTGCTGATAGGCAGAAAAATGTTTGGTAATGCAAGCCCATTTTGCAGTGTTTTAGGAACAGTACACTTTGCAATGGGGGCTTAGAATCAGTTTCATTGCACATGTGAGGGACATGTGACCTTCAATCCTTCCTCCCTCCTGCCTCAAGACATACTTCTTCTTACACTCTGTTACTGAATACTGTATCACCTCGGTTCATACTGTGGATATCAAAGTAGTACATGAGGTTATTCTAAGTGCTTTATTGCATTCACTCATTAATTTACTGATAATCTACTTAATTCATTTTGGGGTGGTAGTGAGCTACTTCCTATCCCAATACTTAATATATGCCCTACATCCAAGCACATAAACACACACACACACACACACACACACACACACACACACACACACACACACACACACACACTCATAAAAGGCATGCAGACCTAAATGTAGTTCAGATGGCTGAAATTGAAACACCTGGCAAAATCTCAGGCATTGAAAAACATGCAGCCTCCCCAAAGAAGTCGCCCTAGCTAAGGACTGAACTAGGGAATTACTTGCTGTGAGGAGGCAATACTGCACTGTGTTGTCATTTATTCCTGGCCAAATCCATTTGTTTGCTGCTGGCTTTTATAATTTATTTGAAGACTATCATATCAGTCTGAATTTGATCCATTAATTAAGTGTGATTATATACAAAGTTTGATGGCAACATACAGTAGTGAATTCTAATTTTCATTTGAATAATGACACATCAGTTATGAGAAATAGTCCTCTTTAATATAATATGCACCTCAGATTAATTTGCCACATTAATGCAGTCCCGCAACCCATGTTGAAATTTTGCTGGAGTGAACCTTAAAAAGTTAAGCAACAATTGATATGTCAAATTCATTTTATGGTATTATGATAGTTCTTAAATCCATTTACATAAGACAACTCAGAGAGTTTTGTAATAAATTTTGGGTTGACATTGATCCTTCTCCTAATGAAATAAGTACATGCAATACATTATGATCCTCTCTATTAATTAAAAAGAAAATCATTTCAAATACATATAAGCTTATCACTGCCATTAGGTATCAAAATGAAACACTCTTCTCCAACTAATGGACTAGCTTAACCCATCAGTCTCCCCAACTTAAATTACCCATCCCGTTCAAACAACTTCAAAATATATTCCCTTTAAAAAGCTATATTACACCCATCTAATGATTTTGAACAATGCATACTTTGCCCCAGCCAAGATTAATAAATTTGACCCATCCTCTTCACCATTCTGCCAGTACTGCTTAACCAAAAAGTTGACATCATTCATATTTTCTGGAGTTGCAAATGTACCTATAGGTTTTGGTGTTTGCTTAGGGTTCAGCTACAAAAAATGTGATATGAGAAGACTTCCCTTTCCTGGGAATTTAATATGCTGCACATTCCTCCTTTAGGATTAATGAAATTGCAAAATCATATTTTAATCACTGTATTTGCTGTAATTAAATGCTATATTACCCTAAATTGTAAAGACAGAGCTGCAATGACATGGGAAGGGTTCACACAAATGGCTATAAAATACTTATTAGACTAAAAGTATGTAATATGCTGTCGGAAATGCCACCCATAATTTACTGAATAATGGAACACCTAATATATTTTCATAATAATATTTCCTAATTTATGTGAAGACTTGGGCTTTAGTTTTTTTTTTTCTCTTGCTATAGCATGTTGACAGTCCTTTACTATACCCACTTCTTTTTTATCTGGGCTTACAAGAGTATCAGATTCTTCACCTTTTAATTTTTCTTCATTGTATCATACAAAGTTAAATATCATGCTTAACAATATGGGAATTAGCATGCTTGTACATAGTTTATTTCTTCTTAACTAGTGTCTGTTTTATTGTGTTTGTTATCATATATTGTTTAATATTTCACCCTCAGTGCTTGAATATTATGCTTATGTAATTTCCAATGTATTTGTTAAAATTATTGTCAATAAAGATTAATGAAAAAATCCATTTATATGAAGCAGAATTGTTGGTTTTATATGTATCTTCTTCTTCTCCTTTCAGCTGCTAAAATATACATTGCCCGAAAGGAAAAATGAAGAGCTGTGTAAATGGAGCTCCTCACTTTAACACATTTTTACTGAAAACTGGCTTACCACCTCTGATCACATGACTCATTATAGGCTTAGATGCCTTAAAGAAATGGTAAACCAATTCACTTACTATACAATGTGGCATCCTGCTACTTTAAAGAAAATATCCTTATGCTCTGTGTACATATATGACTTGTAAAATGGTAATAACATTTATTATACTATGTGAAAAGAATTGCAATGACATACTATATTTTTCAGCTACATACTTTCACTGTATATGAAAGTTTTCAGCTCGTTCTATCAAACCAAGAATACTTTATAGTCACTGCTTGATGTAAGACAGCAGGTTGCAAGTCAGAGAAACGAGGTATTACATCTTGCTGCATATCTGGTTGTTTAAAAAAATTCAAACTGGATCTAGTGAGATATCTGAGCTAATTTCTTCTGAGAAAATTCCAAGACAAGCATCTCAAGAGTCCCAGTTTGGCAATGAGATGTCCTTGTAACCCTGAACTTCTGGGAACCTAGATAAGGATCATCCATTACCATCTCTGAGCCTTGCATATAAATGATCTTAGCAAGACTGAATGTCTAGTTATAGTAGTTTGCACTGGCAGTTTATTTCCAAAATTTACTGATAAATCCGGATGCATTCTTATTATTTCACCCCTGCTCTAAACATGATTGGCTTTGCAGACTTGTTGAAGTACATTTTTGTTTCTTTTATCTCTTACTTTGCTTTGGTTCAACAGCACACTGCTTTCTGGCACTAACAAAGAAAAGAAAATGGATAATTTAACATTTAAAGTGCCACCCCATTAGAAACTGTGCTTCTGTTTTGTTTTGTTGTTTTTTAAAGTTTAAAAGAATTTATTCCCACCCTAGTTGAATGCAGATGAAGAGGCTTTATAGGTAGACCTTCTACTCAGGGATGTCGGTGTTTGTTGAGGGATTATATTAATGTTGCAGTAGGAGGGAGGTTACAGCAAATTAAGTCATTTTTACATCAGTATGTCTTGAGATATGGGAAGAGAAAGAATGTTTTGGTTTTATATAATTTGAACCTGGAATATGACACAGATGTATTATCTGGATAAAGAGTTCCTATGGCCAGACTGAAGTATGATTGTTGGTGAATATGCATCTAATGGGGAAGTTTAGGTTGATCATGGAACTAGATAGAGTTGGCTTACTTTGTTTATTTTGTTTGTTTTTGGTCATTAAGATGGTGGCACAAAGAGCATGAGCGTATTGGAATCTGGAGAGTTGCTGGGAAAGTAGTACTTTCATAGATTACTGTAGATGATTGTATGCTAGCCTTAGATAATTTATATTTGTCCTTTTAAAGAGTCTATCAGATTTATGAAATGTTCAAGAGGGATTCATATATTCAGTCTAACTTGTATAACGCTGCTCAATTTACAGTGGCAGTGAACAATGAGATTTGGAAACTGATATTGTTAAATTCCTTTAAAAAACACTCCTTAAATCCTTTGATTTTTATAATATAAGCTGAAATTCTTTGCCAAAAAACTAAGTCATTAGGTTTTACATATTAAAATGAAAACTAATGGCATTACAATCAAACAAAGGGCATGAAATCATTGATGCTTCAGCAATTTTCAAATATAGTTCATTAGATGCAAAAATGTTATATTTGTTTGAGTACCAAATCTAAATGAATAATGAATATAATTAAGGAAATTTGCCAGTTTTAATTCACAAATATATTTTAGATTCATTGTATTTGTGAAATAATTTAGTTGTTTAGCAGTGGTTAATATTCTTTTTTTTGTCCTTGGTAGTATCTCTTTCTAATAAAATACAATTAAAATCACCAGCCAATAAAAGTTCTCCTTTCTCTTGTAAGGTTATAAGGTCTAAATATTATTGCCACTTCAGAACCAATTCCAGTAATCCAGTAAAGATTCACAAATTTGTACAATTTCTTATTGATTTCAAGTACTACCAGACTCATATTTTTATCAGAATAAGAATCATCTACTCTAGGCATAGTCAAAGATTTCTTCCAAAGTATAATAGTGGCTCTCCTTTTAGAACTATAATGTGAATCCACAAGTATTGAACACACTTTGAACAACAGCTTATCTAAGTCTTTCTTCAATAAATGCATTTTTTTTGCAAAAAATACTATATTAACACTATTTATTTTAAGATATTTAATTAAACTACCTCTATTCATGGGATTATTAAAGCCATTAATATTCAATGAACTGCATTTATACACTGGCATCTTTAAAATATAACAGTTTTAAAAAAAGTTAAATAATGGTTATAAAAACTATAATTAATTTTAACATACTTTGTAATGGACAAAATCATGAATCTAATGATTAACAAACTAATTATAATTTTTTTACACTACCTAGCATGGATTAAAATATTCTTGGTTTAATGATATAACAAAAAAACACCCTTAATCATCACTCTAATAATTCCCAATCCTTTCTACTGCTTTTACCTCTAGGAATTAACTATTCATCAAAATGTATTAGAATATAAAGCTTTCTCCTACTATCTATTGTCCAATATCAAATTTCAAGCCTCAGTAAAATAACTAAATTCAAGTAATAATAATAATACAATAACCAAATATCTACTAATAAAGTTAAACAAAATAAATTCCCCAATAGAATTAAAACATTTTTAATTAATACTATTAGATATATAAGCATCTGTGTATCATTTCACAATAAAAGTGTCTTAAACACTATTTTTTACTATGCATCTTATCATTTAACTCTCCTGAATTTCAATTTTAATGCATATTCTAAATACTAAAGCATCAGCCTGTTATAAATACACTGTAATTATATATTTCCTATCCATATTTCACAGTTCAGATGATTACTAAATGATGAGTCACTTCCAACCATGCAAATGTTTATGTATGATATTACTTTAAATATGCTATAAATTAAGTTTCTTAGACTTAAATGAAATGCTATAAAAAGATATACTAGGAGCATAGGCTCACAAAAGAAAAAAAGCAACAACCCCCCACATATCTATTATGCTAAAGTTACTAAATTTATAATCATTCCTGTTAAGCTATGTTCTTCTCCCAAATTTCTGTTTCATAAGTAACAAACACGTCTGTTTGATGAGCTGTCTTTTTCACTGAATCCAGCTTCCAGACCTTTTAGAACCACTAAATTTCCTTGCATGGAGATGATACAAATGCATTGTTTCTACATAGTCCATTCAATCAGGTGAGATTAACTTTTGTTATGATTTCGCCAGGTTATGCTTCTATGTTAAAACAAATACATACCCCACAGGACAACCACATATCATATATGTCAATTCTGGGAATGCCATACATTGTTTGATATTATTAAAGATGGTATACAAGTTGTCTGAAGTGCATACAATTTGGCACTAACTTAATAAATCAGTCAATCCTATTTCTGAAATCATCAAATTATATCTCAAGGATAAATAAGAGGCTTCAGGATATCTGATCTGATGTACTAATGGCAATAAGCATAAAGTTTACATCAAAGTATTTATTTATTTATTTATTTATTTAACATTTGTTAACCAGGAAAGTCTGACTTGGAACAAACCAATCTTTAGGGGAGGCACAGGGAGAAATGCTCCAGATGCATGCTTTTGTAATGGTATAATGCTAAATAGAAGAGTGGTTTGGATGCTACAAATATAAAATATAATCCTGCTAACAGATAAATTTCAAAACTGTTTTTAAATTCAAATGGTTGAAAGTTAATATATCTGTATCTTTTCACAGACTGGTGTAATATACTGAGTGCATATTTCATTATTTCTGACACTGTTGCAATACAATTGAAGTAAGCTGACATCTGCATGTTAGTGTTACTAACATCAGTGTCATAATAGCAATGATAATATGTACTTGAACAATTAAAGTGATCCACTGAATTTATTGTGGCTTAGATTCTGCCATATTATCCACAACCCTGAATTATTACACCATCTTCATAAATACACACACACACACACACACACACACACACACACACACACACACACACACACACACACACACACACACTCTAGGTGATTACTTGGGTGGTTTACACAGTGAGGTTTCACCTCAAAAGTACACTGTAGGGTATGAATCAAGAAGATCAAAGCAAGAATACAAACTAAACAGTGAAAAACAAATTATGCATGAGATGCAAGAAGATTACACACAATTTTGTGAAGAGTGAAACAGTTAATGAAATATAACTGCCTGACCTTCCTAGATCAGCATTTTATCTGACATAGCATTTCATATAAGGGTATCAGCATGCAGTAACTGTAGACCTTACAAAACTATATATAACATGCTGATGTACCAGCAATTCAACAACCATTGTTTTATATGAAAAATAAATCTTTTAACTAGCATAAGAATTTTATTTTCACCTAATCTGACTTATTGTCTTCATATCTCCATCTTAACCTTCCACCCGGCATATTTCCTGGAAGTTCAAAGTTTAACTTAGGCTTCCTGTTGCTTCTGTGCACTCCTAAAGTCTCAACGAACCTTTTTACTGAAGAATATGGCTCATGCCTTTCCCCAGAGCAGAAGAAAAAGGTATAAAAAAAAGCAACTCATTTGAGTAAGGAAATGTAACATATTACAAAGTTTGTCCAAAGCTATAAAAATCTTGCAACTGCTATATGCAAGCTAAACCTTTTGAAATGCAACTGCATTTTGTAAATTTTACAAGCAGGTTGCTGAAAATCATGTACAAACTGTATACCAAGCAATAACATCCATTTAGTCATCAGCATACACCCCTCTCTTACCATCAATATCAGATCACTACACAATAACTAGCAACCCAAAAGAGAAAAAGAAATATATATATATAAATAACAGCACTATAAATTTACACAATGTACACCATCATTATATATACAGTAAATATATCCAGGCTTCAATTTTAAAATATAATAAAATGACATTTTCCAGTGCTAACACTTCCCATTAACCAAAACATAACAATATAAGAATATGAGCTTTGACTATTTATCTTTTTCATTAAAATGCAAAAAAAATGATTTAGATTATAGCATTGTGCTTATAATTACTAAAATAACCTTATGATATACAATTAATCTATATGTATAATATGATAAATTACTATTTATATTATTACTATTTATATTATTATTTAAGTATTTAGAAAAACAAATAGGTATTACCTTTGGATTGTGATATTCTTCAGACGTTATTAAAATATTGTTTCTGTATCATAGCACAACGTGTACACAGAAAAAGGAACAGAAAAAAAACATTACTTTTCTTTACATTTTTTACTAGTTTTTTCTTTAGTTGCCCATCCATTTTAACTCCTTATCTTTTTAAAGTAAAGTTGTTACAATCCAATCCATTTCTTTTGCTTTGTCTAAAAGTTTATTTTCCTGAGCAAAGTCCAGGGTTTCATCAACTGTATTAAATATTTTTTCTGACCTTCAGAAAGAAAAATCTTGATTTTAACAGGGAAGATATATTGGGCATTGATGCTTGACTTCTTTAGATTTTTAATTAGGAGAATACTGTTTTTTTCCTAGAAATTGGTGAAGAAATATAATCATTGTCAGATCTAAAACTTTCTCCATTTATATTTATTGTTCAGTTAGAGCAGGCTGTTTTTAATACCAAGCCCTTGTCTTGTGCAGAGAAAAATTTAACAATTACAGATCTCAGTGTAGATGGATTGTTCACTGAAGAAGTGTTTGAGAGGGTCCTACAAGCTCTCTCTATTCTGAATGAAGGTGATTCCAGTAGGTTTAAAGTTTTTGGTAACCAGGTACTCAGGAAATGTATCATACTGTTACCGTCTTCTTTCTCTGGTACTCCATATATTCTTATATTATTTCTCTTGGACCTACTTTACAAGTCTTCTGCCTTCTCTAAAAGAAAAGTATTTTGTTTCAGGAGAAGTACTTTGTTTCAGGAGAAATTCCACTTGATTTTTCTTTACAATCAGCCTTCCATCCATATCATTTACTATAGATGAAATCTGATCTGAATGTTTCTTAATAATTTCATTAAGTCGAGTTGCTTCTTCTTGTCTTGTTTTATAGTATCCATTTTATTCTCCAACTTGTGAATTTTGACTGAGAGATCTTGAATACTAGTAAGAAGTGATTCCAGTTCTTTCTCCATCACACTGTCCAGAGGAGAAGCTTTAGAGTAACTCATAACTGAAACTGACTGAAAAACCTCTGACAGGATAAAACCTAAGAAGAATCCCAAAAAGCTGATTTTTCTTGATTTTGACAAAATTGGTTATTATGAAATAAAAATATTTATGTAGATAGTTTCTTAGCTGTAAACTTAATATTCTTGTTAGAAAAAGTGAAATGAGGCAACACAAAATTTTTATGCTGCTAATTGCTTGACATCTTGGCCACACCCCTCCCCCCCGGATTCTTTCTTATTCTTGATCATACCTCAGACTTTACAGCTTTGTGCTAACTATTCCATTTGCCCAGACATAATGGGCAGGGACATGACATTACAAGCACTTTCTTTTCCCATATTAATGCAAAGATGTGATTAATGCATCTTAGAAGTTTCTCATGATGTAGTTGAGTAAGTAGGAATAATTATTCTCTCACCATTTTAAACAATCCTTGAACACAATATATTTCATCACTGTTCCGAAATCTGGCATGATAAGAGGATGTTCACACTACCAGAACATCTTTCCATGATTTATTTTATTTATTTATTTATTTTATTTTACATTTGTTGACCGGGCTAGTCCAGCTGGATATATGTCCATTTTCAGTGGCGGCCCGGGGAGAAAAGCTCCAACGGTTATAACAAGTTTAGGGAATACAAAAAATAACAAAGCAAAACAAAACAAAAATTGAGAATAAAAGATAAAAAGACTTTAGTATAGGTAATATACATCTCAGAGGAAATATACATAACAAGATAGTATTCCTAAAAAAAGTTATTAAATAATTGCAATATGCAAATTTGATAATATCAAAACGTAGTGTAAATAATACATAGTCATACTAATATCGATGTCAAAAATATTATTATTTTTTTTTATACAGTATATATGAGATAAGTTATATCCACAAAGATGTTATGTCAGTGGGGATCAGTCAGGATGTAGTAAAGAGAGAAGGAAGTATTGTGGTAGAAGAAAGGAAGAAGAAAGGTTAATCAGGATTGGTACAGGAGCAAAGCCAGTGTTTATTAAGATGGATTCTCAGTTGTCTTTTAAAGAGTGGAAGAGTGGACAAAGATGAGATATTGGGTGGAAGTTTGTTCCACATTTTGCCAACTGAGTTGGAAAAAAGGCGATCTCCTGCAGCATTATTGGGTTTGGTACTATTAACTAGTAGTTTATCTGAAGAACGTAGTTATTTCAGGTTGTTGTAGGGAGTAAGGAGGTTAGAGAGTATTGGTGTTTTGGATGGTTGATATAGAATGTTGTGAGCTATTAAGAGCTGTTGATAAATGAGCTTGTTAGGAAGTTCAAGCCAGTGTAGTTGTTTTAAGTTCAGGCAGTGGTGTGTTCTAAACTGGGATCCTGTGGCAAATCGAGCAATATTATGGTAAGATGAAGCAAGTTTCTTAAGGTTACTTTTAATGAGATTAGTGTAAATAGGGGAAGCATATAGAAGGGTAGAGAGGAGGTGAGATTGGGCTAAGGTGGTCTGGGCTTCAGGTGTAAGGAAGGATTTGATTCTGTAAAGGGATCCAATCTTTTTGTTAACTACTTTTATTGTGTTGTTGATGTGACAATCAAAGTTAAGATTATTGTCAATAGTAATACCTAGTAGTTTTGTAGAAGAATCAGGAGTAATATGAGTGTAATCAGTGGAAGTAATAGAGAAGTTTAGGGAAGTAGGTTTATGGGTAGGTGAGAACAGTAGTAATTTGGTTTTCTTGGGGTTAAGGAGTAGACAACGGTCAGAGAACCACTGTTCAACAGTGGTAAAGGTTTTTTGGGTAAAAGGTTGGAGTTCAGCTTGAGAAGAAGCAGTGCAGATTATAGTGGAATCATCTGCATATTGTATGCAAGTGGTGTTAGGGATAGCTGATTGGAGGTCATTAATAAAGATAGAAAATAGAAGTGGGCCTAGGATAGACCCTTGAGGTACTCCTATAGAGATAGGAAGGAGGGTAGATAGTGAACTTTTCCAGAGTACTGCCTGCTGACGATTTTCAAGATAAGAAGTAAACCAAGTTAAGGAGGAGGGATCAAGTGCATGAGATTTTAGTATGTACAGAAGAAGTTTATGATTAACCATGTCCATGATGATATCATGTAGACATTAAGTTCTAGGTTATGTCTGGTACAAATGTTTAACTCCTTTAACTCCTTTATTTTTTCTGCTAACATTGACAACTGCAATATTACCTAGCACACTTTACATCTTTTCATTGAAACGTTGACTGATTTACAAATGCTTTACTCACTGTATCAGCTATGTACATTTGTCTACTAGGCTAATACTAAAAGTGTCATATTTCTGTAAAGACAGTTGCATTCTCTGAGGATATGCAGGTTCTTCATTCAATGGTTTTCCTAAGGAACTTTAATGTAGCTTAAGAAAAATAGTCCACTATAAGTTTTTTACTATAGATATAATTACATCATTTTTCAAACTGAAACATAATGCAATGCACTTTGCTTTTTATTTGTGTATGACAGAGTCATACAGCTGTTAATTTTCTGGTTGCATACAGTCTCAGTGTACTGTCTTACAAAAAAAAAAAAAACACTACAACGTTTTTATTTTGCACACTAATTGACCAGGTAAGCCCATTGGACAGATATGTCCCTTTTTGGAGTAATATGGGGGCACTGGTTAAGTTACTTAATCAAAGTCACAAAATAGGCAAGATGAAGTATAAGGAATTACGTTTTGTAGCATGCACAAAAGGAAGCAGTTCAGTAACACATAGTTCTCAACCTTTCATCTCCAAAATGAGGAACATTGCTTATTATAACAATGAACAAATGGGCAAAATGTAGAACACTTTGTAACAACTTACTAATAACTTCACCTAGGAAGCTCATAGGATTGTTAAAATTTGCTATTTTTACTTATAAAAAGTTTTTTTTTGATGAAATAATATAATTCAGTTATCTCTATCATGGATATCAGTAAAAAAATTCCTAACATCATTGAATGTGTTACAGATGTTTTCAATTTTGTGGAACATGAACTTTTTAAGATCCCAAATGAGGAACGTTCATTATAATGAGGCACACTTTAGAGGTTTGCAGTAACAGCTTGGAATCTTAGTCTTTTGGCTAACTTGTAGACTTGCATCTCTTTGTAAAATTCTGAGTCAAATCATAAAACTTGAAAGCTTGTCCTTAAAACTTGTCCAGCTATTGTTAAAACAAAGCATTTTATATATATATATCTGTGTGTGTGTGTGTGTGTGTGTGTGTGTGTGTGTGTGTGTGTGTGTGTGTGTGTGTGTGTGTGTGTGTGTGTATATATATATATATATATATATATATATATATATATATATATATATATATATATATGTATATGCATATATATATATATATATATATATATATATATATATCTATATATATATATATATATATGTATCTTGAGAGATATATTCAGAGGAAGCATGTTAATTCAGAATTTTGCTCTCTTAATCTTCAAACATTTAGACCTCAATGTTCCAAGGGGCTAAGAAATGCATAAAAGACTTATTGTCTGTATGATGTTTTGTGCTTGCAATGAATTTCACCTTGCCAGCCTTTGGTTGTATTCCACCTGCAGTTAAGATGTGTCCTGTGCATCTTAAAGAATTCATGTAAATTTGTAATTTTCCCTTATTAAGCTTCAAAACTTTAAACTTCAGTCTTTCAAACAGCTTCTCTATATGCATAGCATATTCCTACATTGCGCAACTCTAGACTGAAACAGTGAATTGTCAGTGTAACACTTCTTGATGTAATGTTTTTGCAAAAGGTAGCCATGGGAAATTGTATCTGTCTAGGGTATACAAAAACATAATAAGTATATAAATGGTCTCATAAACTAATCTAATAAAATACCTGGTTCTCATCAAGGATAAACAGGGTTTGACATTTGACATAGTCAGTACTACTCCTTCAATTATATGAAGTGGAAAATGTTCCCTTCTGGTACATTTGTTTATGTTTTGGGGATCAGAGCAAATCCTTATTTTGTCCTGCTTCATGACTGATACAATGCCAGTCTATAGTCAGACAATTCTGTGTGAATGCGTGCGACTGAGCTTCTATACATTTTATCTCCTGGTCATTCCTGGCTTTGAGCTTACCATGTACTCTTCCTAAAATATAAATTCCAGACACTGCCTCAAGAGAAAATTTTACATGATATGCAGCATATTTGTCTTATTTCTTCACAGAGTCTTATCTATTCAAGAGGAGCATCCTGCACTGCATGATATATCTTTCTGAGCTTGCTATTAACCTTTATTAATACATTTCTTAACAAGGTAAACCCAATGTGTTCAAGTGCTTTTTAGGACAAATTGGGAGCACCGTCAGGTCAAGTCACTTCCTCAGATTCACATAGTAGGCATATGGAGGTGGAAGGAATCAAACCGTATGATGGCGACATCAGAGAACACTCCATTAGCAGCTCAGAACCTTAATCCTCCATGATAATTGCCGGGCAGTCACTAATTGCAAACCATTTCATTATATGCACTTTACACTTCAGCATATTTGGCTGTGCTGCACTAGTCTCAATGTTGCTCAAACAATTGTGCTGAACATTTCTGCTCTTTGAGAATATGCATCTTTCCAGGACATCCTATAACTGTAAGGTGTCAGTATTATCACACTGAATATTTAGACTGTTTGCTGTAATTTTATTGCATATTGTGACAAAATGCAAGTCATTTTAAATATGATATAAATGAATCTATTCATATACACCAAGTATAACGCAATCATCTCTGCACATGATACATTGGTGCTTTAGCTGAGCATGTAAAGCCACTACATTAGACTTTGTGTATTTTTATTACAGAGTGCTATCTTGGATGCCATGTGATTGCTCATATTTTGGATATATTTTTAGTATTTTTCACTGTCCTGTTATCCATTGTCCCAGCTTTGTCTCTTCCTCTGCTTCAGTAATGCTTCTAAGCTTGCTGATACATTTGCTGTCTCCACTTACACCAATGTCTCATCTTCTTTCCTTATGAGTCTGTCTATAATTGATCAGTCCTTGTTCCCACACAGTTTTTTTCTCCAACCAATAAATCAGTAAGGTTAGCAAATACACAGTTGTGTGCTCTGTGCTTAATTTCAGTCATATTATCATCTATTGCCTCATGCTCCCCTTAATTTCTAGAAATAATAAATGTCTTTATAGTAGATTTTTCTTTAGATAAATTATTTGTATTGGCATTTGTGTACTGAGAAAGTACAACTTGAGCTGCGTCCTTTTTTTAGTGATGGCCTCAGGAGAAAATCTCCATTATACAAACATTATGGACATCATTTGCATTGTTTGACCATTTAACATCAGTTCCCATCATAAGCTATAGTGAAATCAGGCCTGGAATTAAGGCAGAAATGCATTGTCTCCTCCGATGGTAAACATATTAAATATCATGATGGCTTCCTTGCCAATTGCAAGCAAAGACGCTGGACACTTTATTTTTTATTTTTATGTAAGCCCACTCATGATAAATAACAGCTCAAAATGTTGAAACTCCTGTTAGTTTTCAGAGTAGTTCCCTGTAGTTTCTGAAAGCTTGATGTTTGTACTGTAGTCACCCTGTGCCAAAAAGCAAGAAATGCAACAAAATATGCTGATGGGTTAAGGGAGTATGGAAGTGAAACACACATTTCAAGACTGAGATTTGTAACTTTAAAATGTGAGATATAAATTATTTTATAAAAACATTCAAAACTGCCCCTTAAAAAAAAAATAGAAAAAAAGATAAATTGATAGTGGAACAGCAGGTCCCATAAACAGCAAACAGCATAACAAAAAGATTAATACTGATACAGTTTACTTTAACAAAACAAGCTTAATGTTGTCACCATGTCATATATGTATATTGGTTTCAGAAAAAAAATATTGCAAGGGATTTTGTGTTGGAATCCAGGATTTGTTCACAGTGTCATGTATGTGGTCCAGATATTAGCAGCATCCATTAAAGAGACCCATGTTAATGTTGTTAATTATATTTGTTTATTGATATTTGTTTACTGGGAAAGTCTGACTGAGTAATAAATATTTCAAATAAAACACTAGTACAAATGTGATTAAAACACACACACACACACACACACACACACATAGATATATATATATATATTATATATATATATATATATATATATATATATATATCTACTTTATATTATCAAAAAAAAATTGAAAAATTGAAAAGTGTTGGGCTGGATTCACGAAGGCTTGCATGGAGTCTAACAGTAGAGTAAGACTCCATGCAGCCAACATGTCTGCCAAGCGATCCAGGAACAGCCGGCAGGGGCGTGCAAGAGAGCTCCTAAAACGACTCTTGCATGGACAGGGTTAGTTTATGCAAATTACCTCATTTGCTGCTCAAAACTATGCAAATGAGGTAATTTAGCGATCTGGGAAACACTAACCTGTCCTAGTAAGAGTAGTGTTATTTGCAGAAATGTACTCGGTTGGCAACTGAGTACCGTTCTGCAAATAGCAAAACGGAGCCTTGATAGCTCCAAATAAAGGATGCATCCAGTTGTGGAAGCATACCAATGGCCATATATATGGCTATTGGCACTTTTTTCCATTGCAAAATAAAAAAAAATATTTTTTTTCCTCGATCTCCAATGTTTAAGCGTAGCACAGCGCCGCGCAAATGTGCTGCACTCTAAAAACCAGAAAAACAAAAAATAAAAGCCACAAATAGGGATTTTATTCAAAATACTCATCTGCCATGCAAGTGAATGGCAGGCTGAAGACAACATGGTTACTGAGTAGAGGTTGCTAAGGGGGGAAGCTCAGTCTGAGAAATGTAACCAAACATTAGTAGGCAATCCTATGCAAATGAGGATAAGGACAGTGAATCCCAATTTTTCCTGCAATGTGAACCATGTCCCTAGAGTGTAAGAGTAGAATAAGGGGAGTAACAGAGTAGAAGATGGGTGACATCATGAGGGGGTTTGTATCAAAAAGACTGTAAGCATATTGGAGCAGAGTGGCATGTGTTTGCTGTGAGTTACTCAGGACTAAAAGAGGTGTGTCTACAGTTGTCTAAACTGAAATCCAGAAACCGGTGTACACCGTGGCTATCACAAAAGTTTCTTGCAAAGCTGCTTACACTGTGTGGGTGCTTGCAAACCCATCTAAGCCTGTGTGCACATGTGTGCATCTGTGTAAGCCTGTGTAAGGCCATCTAAGCTTGTATACACGAATGTGCACCCGCCTAAGCCTGTGTAAGCCTGTGTAAGCCTGTGTGTGTGCATGTGTGCTCATGTGCATGTGTCTGTGCTTGTTTGGTGGCGCTGCCCCCTGTGGAAACAGAAATGGGAAAAGGAAAGAAAATAAGTAGGGGGAAGTTAACCAAGGAGAACTAGCAAAGCTGCCAGGTGAAATCAATCAGAATCAGCCAATCATACAGGCAGTACACTAGCCCCAGTCCAGCCCAGCACTTAAAACTCTGCAAACAACATTCCCCCATGTGTTTCTCAGAAACACTGCAACACTGCAGTCTACAAAGAGAAATGAAAACTTAAAAAGCTTAAACTGAGACATAAAAATGTTATGGGCTGCCATTGCTGTTATAAGGCAACATGTGCAAGATCCTGAGGGTGGTGCCATTGCGAATGCTGCTGAGCAACCCACAGTGAGGAGATGGAGAAGAGTGTACAGACCCAGGGTAACCTACCAGGGGCTACATGAGCTGGAGATAGTGGATTGCTATAGAGTGGACAGAGACCTCCTGCAGTGATTTGTTGAGCTGTGCAGGCCACGCCTCACACACAGATCCAACAGAGGGGAACCCATCCTGATGAAACCAAGGTATGTGTTGGTCTAAGAATACTAGCAACAAGTACCTTCCAGAGACCAACTGGTGATATGATGGGGATTTCACAGGCATCAGCATCAAGGGTACTGCACCATTTCCTGAATGCTATGTCAGCACATGTCGGTGATCATGTATATTTCCCCAATTCCCATGAGGTATTGGCCAGCAACATGCATCTCTTCCAGCAAATTGCGGAATACCCTGAGGTAGTGGGTGCAATTGACCGCACACACATACACATCAAAGCACCAGCTGGTGAGTGGGGTAGGGCCTACATAAACCGCAAGGGCTTCCACTCCGTCAACTGCCAGGTCGTGTGTGATGCCCAGGGCATAATATTGAATGTGTGTGCCGGCTGCCCTGGAAGCTACCACAATTCCCATATCTGGCATCTGTCGCAGCTGTACCAGACATTTGCCAATGGGGACATCCCTGACGGTCACCTAGAGGTGGATGATGGATATGCACTGGAGCCGTGGCTGATGACACCCATCAGAAATGCACACACACCTGAACAAGAACTCCATAATGAGGCACACGCACAAACACGAAATGTAATCGAGCATGTGTTTGGGATGCTGAAGTCATGGTTGTGGTGCCAGGACACATCTGGTGGAGCCTTGCAGTACTCACCAACTACATGTACCCAAACTGTCATGGTATGTGCCATGCTACACAATATGATCCTGCGAAAACAGCTGCAGCAGGAACAGCATGGGGCAGGGCCAAACAGCCCCCCACCATTGCCAAGGCCTGCACAGGCACAGTGTGACTCAGAGCAGGAACAACCTGAGCCTGCTCCAGTAGGCAGAAGGAGGAGTGCCCAGTATGCCTTGTCCTTGGCAAAGAAGCAAAGCATAGCACATACACTGGCTCAGTAGGAACCATGGAAATGATACCTTTGTCTGACTTGCACATAAAATAAAAGGGATGCCTAACTTGACACTACCTGTTTCCAAACATGTATAGGCAGTGTAGTATGTTCATCCGACATAGGCAGCCCTACAGCACCACCTGAGGCATGATTGCCATGTTTTAAGCAATATAAAGCAGTGCTAAGCAGCTTTCACCAATATCTAGTATATGTAAACAAAATTGCTTGTGCGATGTTGGGCAAGGTCAGGGCAAGTTGAGCAAAGTCAGTTAAACATGCTCATATCTGCTTTACTGTTCCTTAAGCAGTCTGGTCTGGCCAACATGAAAATAAAAAGCAGTGACAGGCCTTAAACCCAGGATACTGTGCACTGTAGTCACAGTAGTGAACCACTAAGCCATGATAGCATTTGAGTGGCACAGACACAGCAGGACAATTGTACACTAATGCAAACACAAAGCAATGCTGTATCATGCCCCTAAAGAGGCAAATGGGTAACCTTCCCCACACACCTATGAAGACAGAGAACATCAGGCCAGGCGTTGTGATGTGGGTTGTGTAGGCTATGAAGTCGCAAGCTAATATACATGACATTGGACGCTAAGATCTGTAGTACAGTAGTATGCCTCAAGCCAGTATGATAGGCAACAATACGGACTGTAATGGTTTCCTGTACATAGCAGTGCAGGCACAGCAAATGTGTATACGTGTCAGGTGAAACTCACATCCTATGTACACCCACAGTAACAATCCGGTGTGCCTACGGGTAGAAATGTACAAAGAATAGCTGTCCCCCCTGTATGTAGAAATGTTGATAAGTCTATGCAAAGTATCTCCTGGAAGCCCTGCAGGCACAACATAATCCCTGTTGATCTATGACACAAAGGTGAGCCCTGCTGTAAAAATACAACTTGATTTACCATACACATATAGTATAAATGTGTATACTGTGCGTGCTCACACACTCCAACAAATGTAGTGGATTTCATTCAGCATCACACTGAAAGGTCATACTGGGCATGCTCACACACTTAAAGAAACAAAGCAAATGTCAGGCAGGAAGATACTGAAAGGTCATACTGGGCATGCTCACACACTTAGGCTAAATACGGATGTGATAATAAGGGATCTCTGGACAAATGTGTATAGTCATCTCTACTTCCAGAAACACATTCACAAAGTGGTCTGAAAATCCTGCTATGTGTTCACACAAACTGCCAAGGTCTGTGCATGTAGGTCAAAGGAGGTTGCCACAACTCAGCAGTCATCAGACCTGTCAGAGAGTACCACAACACACTTGCAATGAACCTGACTAGGCACATTCAGCAGCTAGAAACACCAATGAAGTACCTTAACAAGAGGATTACTGGCCACAAATAGTTGCCCCATGCAACAAGACTGAAATGTAACCCAATCTGTACTCTGTTGCATACTGTCTACTCAGGAGATCTCTGCCCATCAGACAAGTCCATGTCATGGTTACACTCAGATCTGTTCTGAGTTACAGCTCAATGGCACTAAGTGTACAGAGCCAACTGATATTGCCAACACCCTGGCAGATAGGATCAGTGTTAACTTTAACCCCCTCTCACCCATGAAAGAGCACATGTCTATAATGGAAGACTGCAAAGTTGCTGTCATCACGGCTGCACAGGTAAAACACACTCTCCAAAGCCAGTATCAAAGCAGCCATGGGACTAGATAACTTCCCAGGCTGTGTAGTATCTACATCCCTGAAGTAAACATTAACATGGAGGGCCTGTGGCTACTGAAGTTTCCAGAGGACTGCAAACTAGGAGCCATCATTGTAAACACTAAAGATGTGGACCTCCTACAAAAGGGCCTCACTGAGACAGATGGCTGTTGTCCAAGCCATGGGCTGTAGCTCAATGCCAAAAGGTGCATTATCATCACCTTTGTTAAAAACACTGTGGCCAAGAACTACAACATAAGTGGTAGTATACTTCACACTGTAAGCATGACAAGAGCCTCTGGGTCACAGGTGAACAGTGGATACAACTGTGATGAGCACATTCCCACAGTAGTCAGGAAACCCTCTTATGTGGTACACCTCATCACAAAATGTGTCTCATGCAGAATAGAAGAGGACATTGTTCCCCTCTACTCACCACTCACTAGAACTCTAAAAGAGTACAATGCCGCTGTTGCTTTGTACCTCACAAGACAACTACAACAACTGGAAAGCCAGCAGCAATACCTCACAAAGAGGATTAGTGGCCTGAAATACATGCCATACACAGACCATCACAAAATGCTCCATCTGTACTCCCTTGCATATCGCCTACTCAGAGGTGTTCACTGCGTAACATACATAGCTATGTCAAACATAGAGCTGTTGGATATGATCCATGTAAATCACTCACAATCACCCTGACCTTTGGACCCAAGACCACGAGTGAAATACAAAAGGAAGGGGTATAGCCATTTACCTTATGGATATCCACACCTCCAGGTTACTGGCACAGCATGAGGCCTTGGAGACCATGCAAGTGCAACTAACATTGGGCAAAGCTGCCCATCAGATTGTAGCCTGCTACAGATCATGTACCTTGCCTCAGCAACCTCACTCAGTATTCTGGAGAAGAATGGCAAATATAAAGGTCCTATCAAACACCATTATATGAGGAGATTACAACTACCCAAACATTGAGTGGGTGAATTACTCGCATGCAATGTCCTTTGCCCAATGTGTCCTAGAGTTAAGAAACTCTAACACCCTGGAACAGCTGGTCAGCACGCCCACGAGAGGTGACAACATACTGGACATGATCATCACCAACATGGGGTACCAATGTTCCACAACAGAAATAAACCCCTCGCTGGTAATATCAGATCATTAAGTAATCACACTGGACATCCACATCCCGCCCCCACACCCAGTCAATGAAACCACTGTGAAGACATTTGCAAAAGCAAACTGCACACTTCCCAAGACCAAAGTGGAACGTTCCAAAGACCCCTTGCTATAGGATAATGGTATGCAATCTGCAGAATCATTTACAAGTGCATCCTATGAGCATCTTCAGGGATGCATGGAATAAGACATCACAAATAAAACCAAGATGCACTCCTCCAAAAATAGGACAACAAGCAGGTGTTTATTGTCCATAAATAAGCTAGATAAGAGAAGGAGGAAACTAACACATGATAGATCCAACTTCACTAAAGGAAAGGCATCACTGATCATTATCAGGAAGAAACAATGATCACTCTTAAAGTAATCCAAGGACAGTGTCTAAAGACAAATAGCCAAGGAATGTAAGAATAACAAACACAAAGCCTTCGGTACCTATACCAGACATGTAGGTGTCAACTTCCAAATATGCTGTAAGCTACTGAAAAAAGGAATGACATACACCAAACCAACTTTCATTGCCCACACCCAGGGGGACAAGTTCAGTGTAAACTCCCCCCCATCATCCCTAAAAGGGCCTGTGACCATCACAGAAGGATGCAGAGACCCAGACATCATGGACATGCAGGTAAAGACAGCCCTCACCAAAGCTAAAAACATAGCAACAATATGACTGTATGTTACCCCAGGCTGCGTCTTACACTAGGCCCATAAGGAACTACACCCTCACCTACCTTCACTGTCTGGACTCAAGTGTACCACAGGCTATGTACCCAAAGAATGGCATACACTAACATTCATCCAGCTCCACAAAGGGTGTGTCAAAACAGAACCTGGAAACCATTGCCCAATATATGTACTCAGCCTGGTCTACAGAGCTATTGAGCAAATTGTCATGGAACCCATACACTGAGACACTGGAGATCTCCAGACAATGGACTCTACACAACTTTGCCTTGTTAAAGGCAGACCCTGGCTCCCAAACCTAGTTGACTTATTTAAAACAGTTACCATGAACATAGATGGAGGTGAAAGTAGTCCACACAGCCCACCTGGACCTCACTAAGGGCTTACCACACCATTCCCCACTCTGTCATCATGGACAAGTGTACCGGCTTGAACATAAACAGCTATGTCACAGGATGGTAGGCCAAGTGGCTCACAGATCAAACACAAATGTTCATAGTTGCAGGTGCCATGTCCAACTCTAAGCCAGTCACAAATGGCATCACACAGGTCTTGGTCCTGGGACCCCACCTGTTCAGTAAATACTGTTCAGAGGTACAGGCAAGCACGGCAGGTGTAAGGCTGAACAGGTTTGCAGATGACTGGAAACTGTGGTCCATAATTGACTGTACAGCTGACACAGACATCCTCCAGAAGTGTCTTGCAGAGACAGATACCTGGTGTCAAAACAATGCCCTCAAGCTGAATGGCACTTTGTCATCCCCTTTGGGTAATACAAAGTGCACACAAATTACAACATAGGTGGTAATCCAGCATGTACGGAGAAAGTCATTATGGCCCTGGGGACACAGGTAGATAGTATACTCACCTTTAATGAAAACATGGCCAAAGTGTTTAGACATTCCTTCAATGTAGGCCATCGAATGTCACCTAATGTAACCCACTCCGTATAGTCTGATTATGTCACCATCCTACAAATATACCTGTGGAAAAGAGAACTCCCAGTGATATGTATAGCATGTCGTGTTAATGTGTACTTCTCTAATATCATAAAGTAGTTAGGTAGGGGTTTGAATCCTGCACTGGACAACTGTGTGTGTGTGTTTGTGTGTGGTCTGCTTGGGAAAGAGCAACCTTTTAGGAGAGTAGTGAAACACCTCAAAAGTGGTAATCTAAACTTTGTCATGTCTGATGATGTCATCATCCTACAAATATACCTGTGGAAAAGAGAACTCCCAGTAATATGTATAGTGCGTCGTGTCAATGTGTATTTCTCTAGTATCATAAAGTAGTTAGGTAGAGGTTTGAATCCTGCACTGGACAACTGTGTGTTTGTGTGTGGTCTCCTTGGGAAGGAGCAACCTTTTTAGGAGAGTAGTGAAACACCTCAAAAGTGGTAATCTAACCTTGGTCAAGTCTGATGATGTCACCATCCTACAAATATACCTGTGGAAAAGAGAGCTCCCAGTAATATGTATAGCGCATTGTATTAATTCGTATTCCTCTAATATCATGAAGAAGTGAGGTAGGGGTTTGAATCCTGCACTGGACAACTGTGAGTTTGTGTGGGTTCTCCTTGGGAAGGAGCAACCTTTTAGGAGAGTAGTGAAACACCTCAAAAGTGGTAACCTAACCTTTGTCAAGTCTGAAGATGTCACCATCCTACAAATATACCTGTGGAAAAGAGGGCTCCCAGTAACGTGTATAGCGTGTCGTGTAAATGCATACTTCTCTAGTATCATGAAGTAGTTAGGTAGGGGGTTGAATTCTGCACTGGACAACTGTGTGTATGTGTGTGTGCTTGTGTGTGGTCTCCTTGGGAAGGAGCAACCCTCTAGGAGAGTAGAAAAACACCTCAAAAGTGATAATCTAACCTTCGTCAAGTCTGATGATGACACCATCCTAGAAATATACCTGTGGAAAAAAGAACTCCCAGTAATATGTATAGCGCGTTGTGTTAATGCATACTCCTGTAGTATCATGAAGTAGTTAGGTAGGGGTTTGAATACTGCACTTGGTGAGTGTGTGTGCTGTATGTCTGTGACACTGTTGGTCAATGTGTTGTGAGTTTTGCTTTTACTACTGTATGACAAATCAGTATGCATTGCACATGTGAGCTAGCTGTGTGGCAAATACATATACATACATGTTACCTCAATGATTGCATGTGTGGGAACCCTGCTTTCTCCAAGAACACAGCTGTCATCCTTGCCAGACTGTGCTGCTGCTTCCCAGACCTTAGATCACATCTGTATGCTTGTGACAAGCCCAGCCACAGCAGTGATCCCTGGCCTAGGTCATCTGTGTCACACAAAGTCATTACGGTTCCTATTGGAATGTGTGTGAGGGTCTATGGCCGAGGTATATGTCAGACCTGTTCAAACGCAGCAAAGTCTGTCAATGATGACTATTCATAACAGGTGTTCTACAACCTTCGTGGATATGCATGCAGACCCCTTATTGCTTATGTGATCCACCGAGGGATCTCAAAATACCTTTGGAAATGTGATTAACAAAGGACAGATGACGTAACACTTGGTTGCATGTACATATCGGTACCTGTTCATCATGTTGGTGGCTACTACCTATGTGGTACTGTGGGGATAATGTGTTTCGTAAAGGTGGATGACTATGCTTAGTTTGGCTTATAGCTTTCCAGCATGGGTTTGACAACAGGCATCTGTCTGTATGATACCCTTGTGCAGGATGTGTGTGTCATCTGGAGAATGCATTATAGGCCACAGTATGCATTACCAGACGTGGACGGACATATCCCTACTGTGACTGCTCGTACCTAAGAGAGCTATATGCCAAACAGGAGTGGTGTCAGTAATGGGTGCAGGAGAATACCAGTGGTTACTGGCATAGTATAGTACCTGAAGGATCCAAATGTTGCTGCGTGTCCTACATCTGTGTGTTGGTTGTCAAAACATCATCTAAAGATTGGTTATGGTCAGGCTGTGGAAGTGATGTATACTACCAGAATGCAAAACAATGACAGATAGTAACAGTATCACCCACAGCACAGTGTCAAACCATGTCATACACATATGTGTAGTCAGGTTCCGAAATGTGTGTAGTACAATGCATACTGGCCACCAATAGAAACTATGGAATGTTACTGTGTAATACAGAGCATGTTACCCTGGCCATGTGTCCACTATGCACGTACATGCAGACAGTGCACCTCCACCATGTTCACAACTGTACACCAGCAAATCTGTGCTACACACATCCCACACATACTGTCCACTCTCTAACACATGCTGCCAATACTGCACACATCAGCCAAGTGGCACGTGGCTGGACAATACACAATTGGAACCAACACTGGTGTAAACAACACTACAATGACAATCATAGCATTAATGCATCATGCCTGCTCAGCTACACCTTCAAGCATATCATTACTCTGTACTGCTGACAACATGCTAACATTGTTATACTGCTATAAAGACACCCTGTGCATCAGCACCATGGTAGCCTGTTCATGCATTGATGTTACAGATGACAAGAGGCGGCACAGGTTTCATCATATGCAAAGGGTGTGTTGCTGGTTTACCAGAGGCCTACAGTGAGCCATCCAATTGACATGTATGTGTGTGTGTGTGTGTGTGTGTGTGTGTGTGTGTGTGTGTGTGTGTGTGTGTGTGTGGGGCAAGAATACTGGAATGGGCCAATGTTGATGTAATGTGTGTGGGTATGTGTTAGCCCTAGGTGTCTGGAATATGTGTGTGTGTCTGCATGCACACAGTTCCACCATGTGGTTGCCATATACGGGTATTTGTGGGACAGCCACAGACTGCACCTGTGAGGCTTCACAGATCACCATATCTGGCCATGGATACAGTACCTGTGCCTGGCAGGGGTGCTACTGACACTATCAGGTACTAAGCCAGACTGGGTAATATCCCCAGAGGTGGATGGATGTACACTAGACACAAGTACCTGCTGGGACTGTCCAGAGCCATGTGCACGTGGTCTTCTAGGATGTTCTATGGACAGCCCACCCCCAAAATTGCTGGGGCTGGCACTACGTGAGCGGCTGTGGCTTGAGGGACATTTGCGGCGACTGCCAGCTGCTGATGTTGCTGGCATACATCCATGTCAACGACTCAACCAACTGTCCTGACACATGGACAAGACATTGCAGAGGATATCTAATGTCTCTCCCCAACATCTATCAGTAACCTCGGTGTAATGATGGATGGCACCTGCTAGCTCACGGATACTGTCAATGACAGTGATGTTATGTGCCCTCTGTGCCCTTAGTCCCTGTCTGGTGTACCGTTCCATACGTGCCTGTGCCTCCATGACAGCCTGGAACATGCATGATGTTGTCAGACTTGTGGCATGTCTGCCAGTGGCATGATGAGCAGCAGTGCTCCTACGAGACCCCTGCACATCTGCCTATGTGGTACCCTTCCAGACATCTGGGTATGGCTGCTGTCTTGGGATGCATGTGCCTTGGATACCACACTGTCCTGGCCAATGCCAACTGTACGCTGTCCCTCAGCTATGGGCATTGGTGATGGATGTATTGGCAGTAGGACTGTATGCATGGATGGGGTGGACAGCTGTGTACTGTCAATTGGTGGCCCAACGACAGACCCTGGCAAACATGCCTGTGCCTCAACACACCTATCATCAGTATCACTGTTTTGTTTGGTGACATAAGTTTCCCTACTGCAGTGAACCAGCCCAAGGTCAGCACCTGTGAAAGGAAGACAGGCAACACACTTTACGACCTGTACTTGATGTCGGCACACATGCACACATGCACACATGCACACATGAACACATGCACACATGCACACAAATGCACTCATCACACCACCAGCAATCCAGAACATACTCAATAGCGGGTGGTGGTGGGGTACAGTATCACAAGGCAAACAGTTATATCACATGTGTCAGCATGCAGGACGTGTGTTTCCCAACAGCATGCAGTGCGGGTGTTGAAAGCCCTTGCCAGTAACACTAAACATGTCTTTGATGTATGTGTGTTTTTGTTCAGTGATTGGCCTCACCCTGGAATGCACTGTGTACATGGACACGACAGTGCTGTGCAAGTATTATAAGCTCTGCAATGTTCTGTGCACCATCTCTCACGGGTATACATACGATGGCTGGATGTGTATCTGTGTGTCACATAGATATCCATTTCTGATTAGAGTGTCTGTGTCTTCAGCAGATAATTGTGGACACAGGATTAGCACATGCATACTATGTATACACAGAGGATGAGTGGTGCATGCTTACCTGATGGAATACCATTGCTCAACATGGCCATTGTACAGTGGTTATGGTGAGTGTAGGACATATTGTGGACATGCCAGTGCCAGACATGACATGGCATGCTACAACACAACTGCAACATTAAACATCACACAGACACAGTGTGTGTCATGTGACCTATACATTCAATAGCATTACAAGACATATATGTGTCACTTTGGACAAATGGTGATTGCTATGCATATTGTGTATAGGTGCCTATGTTTGCACACACACAACACTGAGGTGCATAGCAGGTAAGGCTATGTGTAGTACTGTGGTCACTGTAACTGGATGGGGTGTACTACCATGAGCCATCATCATGCAGCATCATGTGGTCACTCAAGGCTACTAATGTGTGCCAGACCGGCACATACCATGCTGTACTGGAACTGCAGTACCATGGCTACATTCACCATTTCACAGCCAGTTGTTACATGGGTTTGTAAGGTGCACAATAGGGTGCATTGCCTACCATGAATGTGTAATGTGTCGAAGAGTGTCGCACAGCCATATGTGAGGCATCTACCCCTCAGGTATATTATGTGTGCTGTGTGGATGAAGTGTGGGATAATGTAGTGTGACCTTACAGCGGGCGTCTGAATATGCCATGTGTAGCATGTTAACGTGTACTGTATATGACAGTGTTGTGTGTGTTGTGTGCATGTGTATCGACTCTGCCTATCCAATGTCCACATCAGTGTTGCACAATTCTGTGGAATGTTCTGTGTATTGTATGTGTTTTAGGCAGCTACCCACGTTACTGGGATGTGCATAGTCTCACAGCAAACATGCACAGCATGCATTATGTGTATGTGTGTTATGTGTACATGGCCTAGACCTCACCTATGGCATGCACATTAAATTAGCAGTATTAAAGGTAGAACACACTCACCAGCATGGGTCGGCTGCCTTGCTGTCACACCAGAGGAATCTACAAGGATATGAGACACTTTGTCAGTGGCAACAACTGTGGCATTGCTACTGTGTGTTGGCAATCATACAGTAGTACAACGGTTGACAGTCACAAGCCTACAGATTGTATCCCTAATTATTACCATTGAACAACACTAGGCACCACATCATCTAACTACACAGTACACATATCATATAAGCATGCTCTAACAATTGAGGTAACAGTAGTCTACAGCTATGCCATGTTACCTGCATGCTCCATGTCAGCTTGCTGGGTGACTCCGGACTCCATGATGACACACATTAGCTGTCTGGGTTGTTGTTGGCCAGGAGCCACCTGGCTCAGGAGCAGATCCTCAACTCTGGTGAGGGGGGGTGGATGGCTACCCTCCACCTGTGGCAAGCTGCTGTCTGCAGATATCAGACGCATGCTGCCGGATATGTCTAATTAAATCACTGCAGTGATGGTGTACCTGCTCATATGTCTGGTTTTGCATGTCTATGTCATTTACCCGATGGACAAGCTCTTGCCACAGCGCAGTCCACTCATGCTGGTCCTGGCTGGTTTGGACACCTCAGTGTACCTGCAGCCATTTGGTTTTTGCTGTAACTTTGGTGCCTTAATTTACTTTTGTTGTTGTGTGTTTTGGGCACTTCAGTGTACCTGCAGCCATTTGTTTTTTGCTGTAACTTTGGTGCCTTAATTTACTTTTGCTATTGTTGTGTGTTTTGGGCACCTCAGTGTACCTGCAGCCATTTGGTTTTTGCATCTTCATACTGCTGCACCAGACTGGATGTTATGACCTCTTCCTCTGCCGTGCTATAGGTGGGATTACGATGGTGGGACATAGCCTGGAAGACAGTGAAACAATATGTGTGAGCAAGTCATGAGGCACACATATATTTCTAATGTAAAGATATCAATTAACTGCCATATATAGCAACCTATTGGCTGTCAGAAGATACACACTTTCAATACCACATGTCAGTACTCAACCCACAACTGCCTGACAGTACCTGACACACTCTATATATCAAACCATGTTTTGCACAGCAACAGACTTACAACAGTATGTAATACTATACAACAGTACATGGCACACTGTATGCAACACAATACACAACCTAGACACAGGAGGTATATATCATGCTAATGCATCATGAAAAGTGTAATCCAATGCAATGATTGTAAAGTCTAGTGACAGTATCACCGGTATACCACACTAGCCGTTGATGGCAGACCCCTGCCTAACATATGTGCACATTCGTGAATATAGGTGGCATACTGCTGTACTACACTATACATGTTGCTAGATATGCACCTATATCCTGTAACACACATATGACCCAGGCCATGGTACAGGCATACACACACACACACATCAGACATGCATACCAGACACATAGGTATGGCAACACAGGTGACCTTTACCTGTGTACCTTACACTACTGTGCGTCAGTAGTTACGAGACTGTATGCCTGAGGTATGTAATCTGTGAGGACTACAGGGAACACACGGAACAGTGGTTCCAATCAATGTGGACATACACCATACGGTGCTGTTTAGGCATACAGCCTCAGGTAGTACTGCAGTTCATACAGGGGTTGGATTCGCCAGCAGTAACACTCAATAAGCATGCATGTACTGCTTTGGCCTACAATGGGCACCCCAGTCGATAACAAAGGACTATGTCAGAATGTATGGCTTACTGCTTTTTCAGCCTAGCAATTGTATACACATCTTTTGCTGGGATCACAGCTAGGACACATAATACCATGACAGAAGCAGTTTCCCCGCTAAGCTATCACACATAAACCAAACTCTGACACATTCACCAACACATTCACCATCACACTCAGTCAAACTCACATAGTAATTATTGCAACAAGTACATGTGGGTGTGTATCACTTCATAGGTAGGTAAGAGGCTATTGGCCCTAGCGCCTATAGAAGCCTAGCCATAAGCTACTCTGGCCTTTGACACACAGGTCATTGCATTTCACATGGCCCTGTCAAGCAGAAACACAGAGGTGAATACCTGGGTGTATTCACTATCTCCCATACAATCTTCATGATTATTTATAATGACTGCTAATTAGGAGCTTTGTTTGCTATGGATAGTTGGTTTGTTTCAGAGTATGGGATGTCTCTGAGATGGAAATCTATCCTTCCAGCATGTGCTGCTTATTGTGGTCAGAAGGTTTGGGTCCCTAGAGCATGTAGCACATAGAGATTGTGATCTGTTTATGTGCAGCATGTCCAACAGCTCTGTTTTTTACATAGCTTAGTATGTTAGGCAGAGGTCACCTCTGGGTAGGCGGTATGCGACACAGTGTAGTTGTGGGTTTGTGAGATGGTCAGCATAGGGCATCTGTTTGAGGCTGGTATTACTCTTTGTAAGGTATGTCTTTGTCATTTCCAGTTGCTGTGGATGTCTTGTGAGGTACATACCACATGGGGCATTATACTCTATAATGGGCTTTATGTGTGATGAGTAGAGGGGAACACTGACCTATATTTCCCTTGATGACACACCTTTTGTGATGAGGTGTGGCAGATAGACAGATTACATGACTAGTGTGTCACTGTGATTATCGAAGGGGAGACTACAGTCCACCTGTTTCCCATGGTCTCTTATCACACTTTCGGTGTTAGGTAGACTACCACCTATGTGGCACTTCATGGGTACAGAGTTTTTGCCAGAAGGGTTGCCAATGCAGTTTCAACACTGAACTTGAGTCCATGGCTTTGTCACCAGCCATCTGTCGCAATAAATATGACCCTGTCTCTCTCTCTCTCTCTCTCTCTCTCTGTAGATATATATATATATATATATATATATATATATATATATATATATATATATATATATATATATATATACATATACACACACACACACATAAATATAAGCATACATTGGTGTATATATAGATATCCATATAGGCACATATACGGTCTATCTTTCATGGTGGGAATATCAATTATGCGAAGGTTGCAAGGTATACTGTTATGTACTAATATTGCACAGTGTTGTGCAGAATGCATTGAAGGTGTTCTTAGCACATGTAGCTTTAGCAGGCCTCACTGGCTGCAACACTGCAAATCTGACAATTTATACCCACAGTGTTTAACCACCACATGTCATATACCAGCACTGTATGCTGTCTTGTTTGCCACACACTGCAACCTACATAGAAGTATGCACATAACAACCTTCAACAACATATATATGTCCACCCTTCACAAACAGTTGCAGTATGTCCCTTGCTCTATGCACATGTACAGATGCTAATATATCTGACACAGACAGATCTCTCTATATGTGTGTGCCATACACACACAAGGTCCACACTGTTGTAAGTTCATGGACCTCACAACTGACCTTCTGGGCCTTGCTGCAACATGAACAGGTGTCACATGTGAGCACACAGTAATATTAGAGGGTGTATATATAGCTGCAAATGCTAGATTAGCACACTAGCCTGGTACAGCTGTTGCCAATGCTAAGCTACACGTTAATATGACTATCATGCATTTGTTACTCTGTCACATCCTTGTATATATAACTGCATGCGCTACCCCCCCAAACAGCCATTGTGCACATTACTGTACAGAACAGATATAACATGGATCAGATGTTTGACATTTAATGCTGAACTACATATATCACAGTCATATCCCACTGCACACACCTACACACTGATTTCTCCATGGCAGTAGTTATGCAGGGCATCTGTGCATAGATGTGTACTGCTGCCACATATGGATGATTAAAAGTATGTAGAGTACTCTTCTAAAACATCTACTACATGCCAGTAAATACATATCAGTTAGATACCTTTACTTTGTATGGGTTTGTATTATTACATTCTGTGTGTGTAGTAATACATTTTATATATATATATATATATATATATATATATATATATATATATATATATATATATGTGTGTGTTTTTTTTATGTTGATTTTTTTTTTTGCTGTTGCTGTGGGTTGCTGTTGTTGTTGCCGGTGTTTGTCTGTCTGTCTGTCTGTCTGTGTGTGTCTCTGTGTCTCTCTTTCTTGCTTTCTTGCTTGCTTTCTCTCTCTCTCTCTCTCTCTCTCTCTCTCTCTCTCTCCGTGGCTGCAATGAAATGATTGCATGTGTGGACAGCAAGTACAGCCTGCTTTTAGAGGTATCTGCACATGTGCATGTGATGGCCTCTGCACCAATTGGTGGCCACCATTTGGTAATTGCATGCAGCCTGCTGTGTGGTAGTTGCAGTACTCACTGTCATAGCAACCCAATGCTATAAATTGCTAGGTCAGGTAGGCATAGGCCTTTCAGCTTTCCAAAGTGGGCCCATGCTTGTTTGCTGTGGACACCGTAGTCTAAGTCAGAAGGTTGGTATACTTCGTCTAAATGTTGCTAAGGGTGTAGCCAGTTATTTGTATGCTGTACTCAGACCTGAATGTTGCCTCTTCCAGTACACAGTTGACAGTGTAGAATTATACTCACCCCTAGAAATGCTAACACAAGCTACATGGGAGTATGGAGTTTCTTTACAACATCTACAATGAGCTGCCATACATATGTAGTTATTGAGATGTTTCCATTTGGCACATGAACTGTTTGGGAACATCTATACTGTGGATATTAATGTACTCACTTCTGCAGTGTTTGTGCTTTTTATTTTGTTGACATTATCACAGGATGCTCATGAAACTGGACAATTCCAATACTGAGTATGCCTACCTACATCCTTGCTGTACCTTGAACACACTGGTATTTTGTACATTTGTGTGGGAATTGTCCTGCTATGATACTGTGTGGGGGATGTGAAGTGCTGCTGTAACAGTATTTACTGCTAGAATGTCTGGTTCTGTTATCACAGTCATGTAATGCAACTCCACAACTGCTGGTATAGTTCCACAGAACAGGTTTTGTGTTATGGCATTCCTACCTTTCCTTTGTATTCACACATTCTGATGCATGGTATATATATATATATATATATATATATATATATATATATATATATATATATATATATATATATATATATATATATATATATATATATTTCAGCAACATCTTACTGTATAGCTACTGTGGCCTAGTGGTACTTTTTGCAGTCTAGTGTGTCCAATGTCCGGGGTTCGAGACTGGCAGTGGTGTTTTATTTTGCTGCTGAGCAGAACAAGGCCCCTCATATGCAGGGTGACTAGGGCACTTTTAAGCAGTTGTAAGCGGGGTTGCGTGGGTTTGCGCAACACTTAGCAATACTTACTACTCCTTAAAAGTGCTTACTCACGCTAACCCCCGCGCTCATTTCTTTGAAAGAAAAGAAAATGGGGAGATAGGAAAGTGGTGAAAAAGGGGCACAAAGAGGGAAAGACAGTAGGGAAAATAGCTCAGGATGTGCAAGACAGGTGTAGGGAAGGTCCATAGCTGCCCATTTCTTTAACAGCAACAGCTGTGCATATACTTGTAATTTGGAGGGAATTATGAAACCTTAGACCCCTGAGAAAGGAGTGAGGACAACAAAGTATGTTGTACTGCCAATTGAATTTCAGTGTCTGTGTCTGGTGGATATTTGTGTAAAATGGGCAGCTATGTATGGGGAGTAATTTTTTTGCGCGAGCAGGTTGCCCATTTTTTTTTTTCAGGTGATAGTGGAATGTGAGGTAGGGGAAGTAGGTATGTTGTGGGAGGTAGGTTGGGGAGGTAAACAGACAAGACAAACAAGACACATACAGGGGCAGAATATGACACATGGGGTGGGTGAACACAATTGACGGGGAAGGATGTTTGGAAATCGCAAGCCCATGAGCCCACAGATGGTAACAGTGGAACTGAGATCCCCACCCATGGGCAGTCACCACTGCACCTTCACTGCCCGGAGGGTGGCTGTGCTGGGGGCTGCATAGGAGGGGCAGGCTCACCCGTGAGTCGCGCCACTCTTGCCTTGCCCTGGCATAGGGGATCAGCGACTGAACTCTGGATCTCCCTATGAACCACAGCCCGGACCCTTCGAAGGGTGACAGGTGGCACTCCTCCACCCACGCTTGCATGCAGTGCTTCCACCTGAGGTGGCACAGGACCAACAGAGGAGGGGGGGCTGGGCTGGGCACCGGACCTGCTGGTGCCAGGTGCAATCGCCAGCTGAAGAGGGACAGGTGGGTCCGCTGGGACTGGCTTTCCCATAAGTTCTGTGTTTAGGTGTATTTAATGAGAACATAGACAACAGCATTCCAAATTAGTTGTAACAGCATGCAGTAATATTCCCATTAACCCAACACACCAGGGTTCCAACAGTTGAACAGCAAGCATAACACATGCATATATTGAATGACAATGGACATTCCAACAGCATGCAAGAATGATTGGTGGCAACAGGCCACCAAGATTGTGGTGTTTGAACAGGGCACATGCATAAAAGTAAATGCAGATATTTATAGAACAATAGGACATATGTCCCAACAAATGTTTTGAGATTAGACATACCCACTGAGGTGTGGAATTGCATTGTTTATGCACATACAGTAGGGTGTAAAAAGATACCTCCATTAACGTTTTATATGCACTTATAGTTTACACTACATTCCTATTGACTGCAGGTGTATATCCCCTACATGTATTATTACACTAGGCAACATGCATTAAGTTGAGTAATGGGTTTGGCTAGTTCATTATATACCTGACCTATATCTGACATACTAACTGTCCAGGATGCAGATGTTACTGCTACGTATTTATATATTTTATTTATACTTATATATCTACATATCTGGATGTGTTCATGTGACATTTTCAGTTATATTTCTATAGCCCCCTACATTTCTAGCAGGACAATCACATTTCTGGGGAACACATTAACAAACTACTCGTGTGCCAGATTTACCTATGCATGCCAGCCATTAACCAACTGTTGAGGACTGTATATATGCTTCACAGCTACTGGCACTCCATTCACTTTATATGGGACTGCCCAACTGTGTGTTGACAGCGCTTAATACAACAGTACTATTTATATAATGCAAGAGTACAACAACAATTCAAAGTAAGTGACACAGACGCACTCCAGGTATTATACCTTTATTAATTACATTACACGCTTTTCTAGAGGCTCTCTCATTTATTTGATATGACAGTGCATGCAGAAGACTTATTCAAGACGTATTATACCTTTATTAATGGGTTACAACACTCTTTTTCAGGCTCGCTCACTTATTTTATATAACAGTACATGCAGAGAAATTATTCAGGGCATTTTATGCCTTTATTATTGGGCTACAACACTTTTTTTCAGGCTCTCTCACTTATTTTATATAACAATACATGCAGAATAATTACTAACCTGCCTGTTGGCTCAGCCTTAGCAGCCTATCTGTATAGGCTTGCTGATTCGCAGCACGGACTCCTGCAGCTGTGAAGTAAATGAAGGGATATTGAGACATGCCTTTCAATTATATAGACTACAATAGCTATTCTTACATACTCCATTCCATGGATACCTACTCAGTAGTGGGGCATTGTCATATCCATGGGCCTCCTGTATCCACTGGTTCAGTTGATGCTGCTTCCATCTCTTCAGGTCTGCATGGTGGTGTCTGACCTGCTCACCAGTCTGAGGGACACCTCTGGCACTGGTGAGATCATGTGCTAGATGGTTCCATGCCTCCGCTTTGTACTCCGTGCCTTGGAACTGGCCCTGCAGGAGTCTTGCATCATGATGATGGACAAGGAGTGAAACCATCAGTTTTGACTCATCAATGCCCCACCGTTGCGCTTGAAAATGAGAGCCCTCTCCAGCACCAGCTATTCTGTCTGCAGATGGGAGCTACAACCAGTTATGGTGATTATTCCTGCCTATGGGGCTTAAATATGGCTCATTTCCCACACTTATTTGTGATTGGCCAGTTTTGAAAATTCTCAGCTGAGTGCAAACTTGCTTAGCACTGAGTAAACTTTCATTAATATGTATATGTATGTTGGCAATGCATGAACAGCAAAAGCTGTCATGGCTTAGTGGTTCTGTACTTTGATTATGATGCACAGTATCCCATGTTCGGAGCCTGTCATTGCTTTTTATTTTACTACTGGTCTGACCGGCTAGGAGGTGTGGCTATGTTTAGCCGACTTTGCTCTACTTTGCCCAACATTGCTCTACATTGCTCTACGTTGCTCTACGTTGCCCGACGTTGCTCAACATTGTGCTAGTTGGTGCAGTGCACAGCTCCACGCAAACATGTTTTGTATGCACTAGTTGGCGCGATGTGCAGCTACCCGCAAAGCCATTGCGCTTGTTAAAGCGGTGCTTAGCTATGGGCAATTATATTGTGCTAGTTAAAGCAGTGCTTAGCTATGGGCAATTATTATTAAATGTGCTTAATACTGGTAAATGTTGCTTAGCAGTGCTTCACATTGCTTAACATAGGTTCCTTATGCATTCATTAGTATGCATGACCGTTTCACCTTATTATATATATATTTAAAATATCATTCACTACTACATAGGCCATTTAAATGCATTTTAATAGAATTTAAAAGGTAAATGTCAGGAATTATTTTTATGCACAGATTTCCTAATGAAAATGGAAAGGGGAGTGGTGGGACTCGAACCTGGAATGCCTCCTCCTTGTGCGAAGGCTCTACCACTACGCTATTGCAATTTGGCTTAATTTGCATATTAGTAGTTTATTATCCTCTTCGATGTCTACATTGCTTACTGTAGCTAAGCAATGGACACACCCGTACACACACACACAAATACGGGCAGCTATTTCAGGAATAATAAAAAAAAAATGTTTTAACTTTTATTTCATTTGTACAGGGGTTTTGAATGTGGGGGAGTGTAGTGTTGGGGGTATACACATTTGAGCAGACTTGCTCATATCTGCTGACATTTGCAGATTTAGGCACTTGCAGGGGCGTGAATATTTGGACTGCTTGGCAGTCTGACATGCCCCCTGCACACCTACACGCTCCGTGTTAGCCTGGGAGTTGAGTCAGTGCACCCTCATGCATATGCATGACGCGCTGATGTCTAACTCTTAGACGGCAGTCTCCGAGTAGGACTTTGTTCATCCTACATGGAGGATTACTGAACCCCCCCCCCCGCTGTCTTTTAGCTAATTTGTCTTATAGCTTCAGTTAGTATAAGGTAAGTAAATCATTCTCTGTATGAGTCTAAAAGGTGAAATGATGACTTCAGTTGAGCTCATGTCTCTTTGCAATTTGGGCACATTGAGTACTGAGAAATTTTAGAAGTCATTTAAATAATCAAATAAAATATATAAGCCTTGACAGACAAACAAACAGATACACGCACGATAAGAAGTGAGTGACATGATAAGAAGATAACTGCCACTCGTGGAAAAGACTGTTAAAGCAGCCAACACTTTGTGTATAATTCTTCCATCGACCTTTTAGACAATAGGCGGTATGCATATTTTAAAATGCAATTGTGTAAGGCTAATACACAATAAAATACCACACCACAGTCCTTCACTGGTCATGGCTTTCTAGTCACTGCATAATACGCTTACATATACAAATGCATGCCTTCAGCAGTCCTGGTATGTAATAGGTAGCAAATGGAGAGATAAAGAATGTGTTGTATGTCACAAGAATATGAATCAAAATAAATGCTGTCAGGTACTGCCAGAAAATTACAGGGTAAAAGTGTAGTCTTACTAAAGTATATTACCTGATGTGTCAGAAATGGGGATGTTCACTCAGAATGACATAATTGATCGATACCATCACCATTAAATGTGACAAAGCTTCATAGACCATAAATTCAAATACAAGGATGTAAAGGCACATCCTGTTTTATAGTGTAATGCACAGAAGCACACCACTAGAGACACACCTGATGCCCCCCCCAGCTGCACAATGAAGACAAAGGTCACCTGTCAGTAGGAAGGAATCCCTCATCCGATCTTTTCATTATAAAATAAAATGGAAAAAATAAGCATACTCTGCCAATTAGGTCAGGAAGGCTGAAATTTTATGACTTGTCTGCATACATGTATGTGGAGTTGGGACAACAGTGCTTGAACTGCCATCCATCAGTACCATAACTGTATCTAGCATCCAAAGACATTAAACATTTCTATGTTAACCTCAACAGCGTGCAATAACTATATCCAAACAAATCCCTTGTCCAGTAAATTAAAATCATCTAAAATGTTTGTTTCCTCTCAATTGTCAGTACAATAATGCGTTGAGGGGAAAATCATTATAACAGTCAGCTGATTGTGCTAGGATCTGCATATAGGTTGTAGATTTAGGTTGTTTATATGATAAATATAAAACTATTTTCCTGAGGTGCTACCTGGAATTTACATCATAGTGTCACATAAGTGAAGAGGTTTAGCATCTTTAAAATCTGCAGTCTTGGAAAGATAGCATGTTAATACTTTTTGGAGATGCTTATTACATATCCTTGGCTAACTGATTAGAAAAACATAAGACACCTTAAGACATTTAGCTCATATGTTGATCTGAAGTCCAGTGACAGAAGTGTAGTGAGGCAATCCAATGGTTACAGCTGCAAATCATTCCCGTAATCAATGATTGCTCCAGTACAGTGTATGTAGAAGTATTCTGTCATTGTAGGGACTAGACACAGTGCCATACTTATGTTTCTGGGCCATCGCAGGAATTTCCTGGTCAACTTTCTTGGGTTCTTGTTATATGCTTTCTCCAAGTTTATGTATGTAGATATATATATATATATATATATATATATGTCTATCTACCTATATATATAGATCTACTTTATAGTGTCAAAAAAACATTTACGTGAAATTCAAAATGCTGAGACCACTTTGTCAAAATGGCATGTTATCAAACACCCAGAATTCATACAGTGATTTAGGTGGTCCTGTGTTTTGAAAAAATGTGCTATTCTTTTATGCCTTGGCTCATTATGCAACATAAATACATCCTATAAGTTAAATCCTTTTATTTTTCTGTTGTGCTAACATAGAAGACAGCAAAGTAATTACTCAATGGATTTCTCTTCAAAAGCCATGAATTATGAAAGTCTTTTGAGTTTATAAGTTTTAGAGTTAGGAACAAGATTTTCAGCAATAATTTGTATAAGCCACAACATATGCCTAAAGGTTTTACTGAAAGTAATGATTCCAATGAGCCATTTCATACTTATATCCCCTGTTCTTCTACTGAGCTACAGAGTAGTGGTTTAATTTATGGCTCCTATAAGCAGGCTGTTAATTAGCAATGCGACTGTTGTGGTGACAGCTCATACATCAACACTGCACTGATTCGCTGAATTGACATAAATGATGAAGTACTGATTCATCCTCATCTCTCTGTCTGTCTCTTTCTCTCTCACTCTGTCATTTTCGTGGATTAGCTTCTTTGCTTACAAAGTAATTTTCATCCTCTTTATGATGCCTGGGCTTGTTGTCCCATAGTGTTTGAGTGTTGAGAAGTAGCAAAACTGCTCTCCCTTAGTAAGGTCATGCTTCTGCATACCGTTTCTGGTGCCTAAAGACTGTACTGTTTACATGCAATGGTTTTCACTCCCCAGTGACACAAACATGCCGGTTCATTCTTTGTCTTCACCCAGAAAGAAATGTAGCTTCTGTGTTTAGATGAAGAATGAAGTAACACGACTCTAGTTGTTAAGGCAAAACACATTACTTCTATGTAATGAAGTTCAGTGTTTTGAGGTTCTGTTACTACCTATTTGGTGAAGCTTTGTGTATTCAGGATGTGTACATTTGCTGTGTGCTAAGTGGATCTATACAACTTGAAGTAATAATATTTAGTAAGGAAAAGAGTTAACACCTCATAAATGCAATAGTTTAGTGTGTCGTATGTATATTCTTCTTCCATATTCTGACAAATTGGGCATATGAGCTTACTTTCCTTTTATTTTCCTTTTTTGTCCATCTTCTGCACAGAGATGCTACTGTCTTGTGTGAATATGAAGCCTTTGCTAATCCATAAGCAAGACTTGCTTTTATTTGATTTTTAACCAGGTAAGACCACTGGGCACAAGAATCCATTTTTGAGGATGTTCCATGAAACATTTGGGTTAAAGGACTTGCACGGACTTGGCAAACAACATGGCCATTACTTCCTTATTTAAAGAACTCTTTGTGTATTGTGCTTCATCTGAAGAAGTTAATACTTTATTAAAAGTGTTCATCCAAAATTAAAAACTGAGATGTGCTGTACTCCCTAGCTAGTATGTTTTTCAGTTTTTGCCAAATGAATTTTTAAACGACTAGCACAGTAGTCAAATGGAGGTGAAAGTAATCATACCCTTTATAATCTGCGACTATTAACATGTCCTCTAACTGCATAGAGCCTTAGTCCTCTGCACTAATTGCTGGACAGAGAGTATCTTGAACATTGCTTGTGTTGCTAATAAACTTGTAGTATAGTTAGTGTGGCTGTTCACAACCAAACTTAAGTTTTTTAAATGTATCATTGTTTTTTTATTTTACCAAACCCTAACTATGCATATTTGTTTAAATGGGATGATGTGCTCTTCATGTAACACAAACAAATTCTCTACCTCGGTTAAAATTTGGTTTGAAATCAATGCCATAGTGGTTAAGGTGTGTCTCTCCTAAGTACAGAGTCTGAGCTTAACCTCTGACCAATATTTGATGCCCTTCCCATGTCTCTGAGGGTTCTGCTCAGAAATATGCTGGACGTTTCCATTCCACCTCAAACTTTAGAAGTATGCCAATGATAATGTAACCAAAATTGTATGGTGTTGGGGGGGGGGGTGCAGCACTAGCAGCACAGACTAACTGCATTGGGCATCACCTGTGGTGAGCAACACAAATCACAGCCTGTGTGTCACAGGGGGAGATGCTTAACAGTGAAATAAAATGACTATTGGTGACTTGCTCATGTGGCCAAATCATGCTGCCATAAATGTGCATGGTTCCTTGGGTAAGCATCTACATGTCTGCCCTGGGTCAGTAAGCTACTGGCTCAAGAAGCTCCTGGCTGGTGTCCACTTGTTCAGGCTGGGTTACCTCATCATCCTGAAAGCTAAACAAAAAAGTAGTCAACCTGCAAAACATAAACTAAGGATTACTACGACTTAGAAGTGGATGAAATGATGGTAAGGAAGGGCATCATTTTAAGCCAGGAGATAGGGAGGAATTCGCAAAACCACTTGGCTTGGGAATGAGAGTCGACTACTACGAAGAGGACCAGACCATTGTGGAAAGTATGGTGAGGGATAGTCTTCCACAGACAGGCAGGGATGTTATCAGAGTTAATGATAGACAGGTGTCAGTCAGACTTCAGCATAAAGATATGGAAGAATTTAAAAACTTAGCATATGCTTACAGCAGGGCTGTGACAGCAAGGAAAACAGGGATTTCAGGCAGCAGTTGTAGGACTTACTAAAAAAAGCAGGACAATACAAGATGGTGAAAGTAAGAGACCTGAATGCTCATATTAGGACAGACATAAGAAGATATTAGACTTCTGTCTGACAAGTGGCTTGATGATGACCATACCCATGGTTCAACAAGAAAGACAGCCACAAGATCATAAACAATCGTGTTCAAGATGCAAAGAAAGTAGGCTTCCTCCTAGTATAGAAAAGGCATCGGGGCAGAATCAGAGACTGCAAAGTCATCCCAATGAAATGATCAGCCCATGGCAGCATCTCAAAACAGTGGGTGAGAAGACTATAGAAAAGGTATGTGGCTGAGCCAGGTATGGAAATAAAGTACATAAAAAGTTATCCAAAAGATGAAGTGCAGGAAAAAGTAGAAGATAAAAAAAGATGGCCAAGGTTAAGAATAAATACAGGTTGGCTTACAAAGTGACTAAGAGAGCAGTCACAATAGCAAAGATCAAGGTATCTGAGGCATTCACCAGCTTCTGAAAAGTGACTCAAAAGCATTATAAGGTTTCAAGACAAATATAGAATGTGGAAGAAGATAGTAATCAGGCACCATTTATAGGGATGTCAACAACCATCTGTCCTCCAATCCAAAGAACATCAAAGGCAGATGGAAGGACTATTAACAACAGCATCTGAATGAACAATACCCCACAGAATCTTTACTGTCTCATAAATAGCTTACAATGAAAGAGGAAAAATAGCCCTCCTGTATGAAATAAGAACATCACTAATAAAATGAAGTCAGGGAAAGCAGTAGGCAAAGATGAGGTCACAGCAGATATGATCAAGATGTTGAGGAAAATAGGAAAAACTGCTCCTGAGTGAACTCATAGAAGTATGGAGAGAGAATATTCTAGATAAGTGGAGAATAAACATTCTAATGCTAATTTACAAGAACGAAGGAGACATTCTCAACAATGGGCAGTATCGATGTGCAAAAGTCCTGTCTCATTGTAGGATATGATTTACAAATGAATATACAGAGTAGTAGAAAGTAATATGAGAGATAGGCGATTTGGATTTATGTCAGCATTCAGCATAACCAGCCCAGTGTTTGCTGTGAGACAGATGGTGAAGAAGCTGGAGATGAGAAAGAGTCCAACTGGGCATTCCTAAACTTGGAGAAAGCATATGACAAGATTCCAAGAAAAGTAACAAAAAACAAAACTATCACCATATTCTGTGAGCAATAAGGTCCAAATACAAAGCAGAAATCAATAATAAGATAAAAACCAAAAAGACCCAATAAGGAGGCTGTAGTTTCCAGTTTAAAAAGGAGGCTGTAGTTTCCAGTTTAAAACATACAATTTTAATCCACAAAAAGGAAGCACAAGCACTTTCGAAGGTACGAATCCCACTTCTTCAGATGCTAACAACTGTTCAAACAAGAATGGTTTAAATGCAAATACAGAAACACCTGAAGTAATTAAGTAGTGACATCACCTTAAAGCTACACTCATATTAAAATATTCAAGACAAAGATATCACACATCTACCTACCTATATTTAACTATACATTAAATACAGTACTTAAAATTTAAAAATATATAAAAAACATTGCAATAAATACATAATATGCATAATTATTCACTACATATACTTATTGCACATATTTTCATCTAGTAAAAGGTCTTTTCTTTAATAGAGGCTTAAGGGGAACATACTCATTCATTCCAAAATCAGCATTGGCTCTCAGCCTTACTATCCATTCTGCCTCTAAATTTTCTGTGGCATTTCGTATGTCACCACCCCTAATATTCTTGGATGCCCTACTAATAACTAAAAACTTAAATGTGTGTTCAGAATCAGTTTCATTCACATTTGGCTAAAGCACTTAAATTATCCTTCTTATTACTATGGTAAAGATGTTCCCTGATTCTATCTTTTAAGCACTTGTCAGTTTTCCCTGCAAAAAACTTTTTTACATTTTAAACAATGTGCTAAATAAACCACATTGTTTAGTCTCACAGGTAGCATACAATCAAAAATTATATAATCTATTATAGTGGGGGTGGTATAAACTGTGCACTTGTATCTATAAATTTGCAGAACAAACAACATCCACATGGTCTAGTACCAACTCTTATTGGGGTTCCAACACTATGTTTAGGGTAACAAACTCTCCTTTTCATGAAAAGTTTTATGTAGTGAAAACTGACAGGTGCTTAAAAGATAGAATCAGGGAACATCTTTACCATATTAATAAGAAGGATAATTTAAGTGCTTTAGCCAAACATGTGAATGAAACTGATTCTGAACACATATTTAAGTTTTTAGTTATTAGTAGGGCATCCGAGAATATTAGGGGTGGTGACATAGGAAATGCCAAAGAAAATTTAGAAGCGGAATGGATAGTAAGGTTGAGAGCCAATGCTGATTTTGGAATGAATGAGTATGTTCTCCTTAAGCCTCTATTAAAGAAAAGACCTTTTACTAGATGAAAATATGTACAATAACCCCGGGATTCATGAAGCTTGCGCCAGGCGCAGGCGTAGCGTAGATGGTATAATGCCAAATATGGCCGGCAAGTGATTCAGGTACGATCCAATTCCACGTGCACTACCAGCGTACACCAAATCTGCGCAGCCCTTGGCTTAGGTATGCTAATCACCCCATGTGCAGTGCCACACCATGCAAATGAAGGTACATAGCGATTCATGAAGTGGTGCAGGCGTAGCGTAAGCCCATAGAAATGTAAACCAAAAAAAAAAAAAACGGTTTACAATTTTCCAAACAGAACATCGGAGGTATGAAAGTGGACCAGACTCATGTATTACAAAGTTAACATATGCCAATGGCTAAATATACAGCCAATGGCATAAGAAAAGATGCACAACACCTAAAAAACAACATTTAATGTCATGTCCACAGTAACGCAAAGTACAACCGCAGGGCATGTGTGCACAAATGGGAACACAAAGAAAATATATACAAATGTCATAAAATCGCAATGTAATACAAATCATGATTTGACCATAATACTCAATGGTATGCATGGTACACCACAACCAAGTTGCAAGGGTTGCTAAGGGTCTGTGACAGTGTTTGGCACAGTAACTAGGAATTAGTAGTCAATGCCATGCAAATGAGGCAAGTAATAGTGAATCGCAAACGTCCCGCCGGACTAAGGATGTACCATACGGTGCAGCGCTAAAACACCGAGGAGTGGTTTATAGGTATACATGACATCAGCAGTGGGGTGTGCCACCATAGCTGCAAGCACATTGGAGCAATGCAAATCTGGCCTGGCCATTGCTAAGCAAAGCTGCAGGACAGGGGTGGGGATGTAGTTATAGCATTGTTTAGCTGAGAGCACATATGGTGCACGAAAGCGCATGTGTACGGGGATGAAAATGTGCCCGAAACCCAGTAAGCGGACGCATGCGCCGCGCACCATAGTTCAAACAGGAAGGTTAGGGGAAGAAAATAAGGAAATGCTGCAGTAGGGTAATTAGAGTACAACTGAGCAATTAACACCTATTAACTCACAGTGGGAAATCGATGGCAGCTGACAAGTCTGCTTGCAGAAACCTGCAAAACATGATAGGGGAGGTGTCGGATTGAAAAGAAAAGAGAACTGTCATAGCAGAGCAAAGCAAACCTGCAGTAGACCGGCCATAGAACACATTACGCAAGATAACAAAGTACACATGAAAGCAGGCTGCTGGATGCATGCCAGAAAATGGGAGGTGAAACATTAAGAAATGTAAAGGGAAGGGCAAGAGGTAATCCATGGCAGCCAAATGTAATTCAACACCAAAGGCACTACAATAGTAGTACCTGTCATAAAACACATAAGATACCCTGTAGCTACGATCGTACATACACACCCTATGACATCATCAGTGTTCACAGCACAATAGTATAAAGTGTGACAGCACCTCACACACACCTGTGTATTCCCAAACACTGCACCATCGGTGTAAACAGACGGGGAACTTTTACAATGTACATGTTGGGAGCTGCCATAGCTGTGATTTATCACCATGTGTTAGAGACTGAAAGTGTTGTGGAGGATGATGCTGACAACCACCGCAGGCCCCGGAGGAGGAGAAGAGTGTTCAGACCAAGGGTAACCTACCAGGGGCTACATGATCTGGAGATAGTAGAGCATTACAGGGTGGACATGGGCATCTTACAGCAAATAGTTGAGCTGTGCCAGCCACGCCTGAGATCCAGAAACAACAGAGGGCAACCCATCCCAGTGGACATGAAGGTATGTGTAAGCTTGAGAATACTAGCCACAGGTTCCTTTCAAAGGCCAACTGGAGATATAATGGGGATCTCACAGGCATCAGCATCCAGGGTACTACACCAGTTCCTGGATGCCATGTTACCACATGCCAATGAGCATATATACTTCCCCTGAACTCAGGAGGAGTTGGCCAGCAATATGCATCTCTTCCACCATGTGGCACACTACCCAGAGGTACTGGGTGCGATAGACTGCACGCACATACATATCAAGTCACCACCTGATGAGCATGGTAGGCGCTACATAAACCGCAAGGGATACCACTCCATCAACTGCCAGGTCATGTGCAATGACCAGGGCATTATCATGGATGTGTGTGCTGGCAGCCCTGGAAGCTACCATGACTCCCACATCTGGCATGCCTCACAGCTGTATCAGGTATTTGTCAGGGGGGACATCCCACATGGCCACCTTGTGGGGGATGCTGGCTATGCACTGGAGCCGTGGATGATGACTCCCATCAGAAATGCACACACACCCATGCAAGAACGCCATAATGAGGCACACACACAAACCAGAATCATCATAGAGCATGTGTTCGGGATGCTGAAATCACAGTTCCATTGCTTGTACATATCTGGTGGAGCCTTGCAGTACTCTCCAGGCACATGTGCCCACATCTTCATAGTATGTGCCATGCTACATAATATGATCCTGCGGAAACAGCTGCAGCAGGGACATAATGGTGAAGGCCCTCACAGCCCACCACAATTGCCAAGGCCATCACAGGCACAGAGGGATTCAGACCATGAATACTCTGTGCCAGCCCCAGTAGGAAGATGGAGGCATGCCCAATATGCCTACGCCTTGGCAAAGAGGGAACGTATAGCACATACTCTGACAGTGTAGGCCCCTATGGACTGACACACCTCTCCACATGCACACACAGTAAAATGGATGGCACACACACACGACCACCTGTAAATTGTAATGTATAGGTGGCCTACTGTGTGAATCCTACATAGGCAGCCCTCAACCATTGCACACACAACAGCTATTGGAACAAGGAATGTCAACACCTGGACAGTACACGCACCTATCAGCATATGTTGGTACTGTATGTATAGGTTCCTAGGTACATCAGTAGGTACACGCCCGATTGTCAGAGGCCATTCATCAATTGAGGCAAACAGTGTCTGCTGTCGCTATCACATCAAGTAACCAACTGTCCCTCAGTGGAGCAGAGCCAATTGCGGGATCCATGTGTGTAATCACTGTTCCCCACACACTCTGCATGGATTCTCTGGTGTGTTAATGAGGGGCTCCATATAATGTAATCATGGATGTAGTGGCAAAGCATGGGGTGTACCCATGACAGGTATCTGTCATGCCAGCATGCTCCACCTATGGTTGTGTGAAGGTGTAGCACATTATAGTGTGTGGCTCACTGTGACATACATTCCCAATGCTGGAGCACATCCATTAAACATCACTTGGACATACCATTAATAGGTCTCATCCATATGTAAACTAATTGAGTTACCCATTTGATTGCAGTATGGCATAACAGCCATAGTACAGTCCACATACAAAACGCCATAACACGTGTACAAATCACAGATGCCCAAGTGGTAAATGCACTGACTGTCGTGCATGTTCCAGGTTCCATGCCCTGCAAGGGACGTTCCGTAATCCCGAAGGCACAAATAATGGATGTTGGATGCAGGTCATCAGATCAGGTTTAGCACATGTTAGCGGGAATATGCGTCGCTCAGTGCTGGTAAGTGTCGTTTAAACATGACTATACAGATATGCGCGAAACAGGGCTAAGCTTCTCTGAATATCGCGCGGATCATGGTCAATGATGTCCAGAACAGGTGAAACTAGCATTATTCACCCCTGTACTAATAGTGCCTGTATTGAAGGGTAAAACGACCACTGCCAGGAGTAGAACACGCAATCATGTACACAATCACCTAACACTAAGCTACCCAAGATGTACCAATGGCAGGTGTGTAATGTGACAGGTTCAAACACAAACGTGCGGACTCCATGAAACAGTATACACCATGTACACAATGAAAGGTGTATTCTCCCTCTCACTCTCTCTCATATATATATATATATATATATATATATATATATATATATATATATATATATATATCTAATAGAGATAGAAAGGGTGATAGAGAGTTATATGTTGATATATACAGATTCACCTACATCTGCAAATATATAGATAGGTCAACGTCATGTACACAACCATGGAGGTAGAAATAAATAGGATACTGCCAACTATGGAATGTGTCACATACCAACACGCGTAATCACGAGGCTTAAAGACCGAAAGAACACAGTACCGGAACACTGGAACCGTGTGTAATATTATCATGATATTAAGGGACATTTAGTTATTGCTGCCAGTGTTGTGGTCCACGTAGGTACTGTGTTCAACTGTGCTTGTGATTGCTGTAGTCTGTGTATGTGTGTGTTGAGGGTGCCGTGTGCATTTCCGTGGGACTGTAATGTGTGTGTGTGTGTGTGTGTGTGTGTGTGTGTGTGTGTGTGTGTGTGTGTGTGTGTTTGCATCGTGTGTCTGTTACTGCTAACTCGGAGGTAGAGCATTACGGTAGGTGTGGTTATAGCTGGCCGTAGGCATACGGTTACCAGCTGTCCCACTTTAAGATGGACAGCCTCTCCATGGGCAGTCGTGTCCTGACAAAAAATATTAAAAAGGACAAATGTCCGAGATTGTAGGACATAATTATGTCCCATATATTATGTAATAGTTGCATTAAATAGTTATGCTTGTATCTACAAAACGTAAATGTTACATGAAAAATGATAAGTAGCTAAAGTGCTACAAGAATAAGTATGTATTTGTGTCGACCTGTAAACACCGATGTGTGTCCTGCAAATGTCCAACTATGGACATTTGAAAAGGTGGCAACCCATGCCAAAGAGGTTCAGTCACCAACACAACTGCAATGAGTGAAAATATCTGTGACAGAAATACACGAGACAGCTGTCATTTAATAACATTCCTTTACATATCGCTGTATTTCCAGAGGTATGGAAGTATCAACCTCACCTGCATACTATATAGAAACCAATTAACAATGGCTCAATGTATAAGCCCGTAACAACCATAGTTCAGTCTACTAACTGATAGGTCTTCAATTAGGGATGGAGCCCACACAGATATATGGAATATGTAGAAATGCAGTCCTCACAAACCTGTATATGCTATATACACCCACCTACATCTCCCCCACACCCGAAACAATTACAATACAGACTGTAATAACATCACAAACATCCACTCACTCAATTACATCTGCAGAAGCGTTAACATACCTTGTGAGAGACACATTTGTACAGGCGCCATGTGAAATCATAGCTGTTGTATAATGGAACAGACAGAGATGTTACAGGTTTTGTTTGCAATAGTCCCTTATCAGACGGTTGAGATGACAGGTACACTCACATGTAGAACCACATATTCTAGCCATCACACGCAATCCACGGGGGACATGAATTCAAAATATCCGTGTCTCTACAAATAGCAGTTGCAATTCCTCACAACAAAACACATACAGGCCGTCTCCCCGAAAGTAGGGCAAAAGGGCAACTCCCTAGTGGAGAATTCAATTATACCCCACTTTTGCCACGTAATTGGTGAATGGAGTAGATGCACAGCTGTTGTGCATGTAATAATTTACTCAGGAACACCAATTGGCGGCAGGAAACCATATGTTACAGGTATCGACGTATATAAGGATGACTTGCCATACATTCAAACCGTATGCTCATACCATAGAACCGTTTAAACAGTAAAGGTGTAAGAGAGATATTTACAAAGATTCGGAATGCTAACAAGGTATGTAGAACACTCAGTATGTTAGTGTATGTAGAGCCTGTTTTGTATTAATTAAAAATGTACGCAATGCATAAAGTGGGAAAAGGTATTATGTAGTGATGTCTTGTTGAGCTATAACACTTGTAGAAATTGCGTGTCCTGCTGTGGGCCACAAGGTAAACATCACATACACCACAAGGGATGTTACATAAGGGCTTTAAACAGAACAATTCCACACCACCCACTGTCAGTGGTACGGTATGTCCAAGAAGTACGTGCCATAGCAGGGCATAGTATATGTTGATATACTGTCACAATAGGCATGTGTATGGGCATATAATGACAATAACATGCCTAAGGTGGTCCTGCTGTGCAAGTATGCTTTGCATTATGGGATAATGTGTAAAATATGTGTAATGTACAGTATTGTAGGTAGATATGTCAGATATTCTACACATCATAACTGTTATATCATGCAAACAAAAGGTATCGTCTATTGGCATGTACAATACACAATAACAGGATACATATGACTTGTAGTCCCGGGACACTGTAACAGCATGATAGCTAATCGAAATGGAAGAGCTACTCAATTAACCATACACAAAGGACATGTAACAGCTTCACAGGTTCATAGTGAGGTACTATGCTGTCTGGCAAGTCTATGTGTAAGCCCAACTACAATGTTTACACTGGCAGCACCTCTCTAGGGTAGTGTCCTGTCTGTGAACAGCAGAACCATTTGTTACCTGCACCTCTGTACAGTACAGCCACTGCAGTGATCCCTGGCGTATCATTGTGACCACCTACAAAGTCACCTATGACCGGTGTGTTGGGTATGTTATAGCACCCTATTGGCTGTAGTTGATGGGCACACATGAGTCTGTGGGCTATAAGTAATAGTTGTTGCGTTTGGTGATGGTGGCTACCTCTGGTGCCTACACAGAGTATGGAGAGGTTCTGCAAATGTCATACTCATACTATGTGTGGCCTGTGGTGGTGGAGATCTAGTGAGACTATGTGATGAGTGGTGTGTGTTGCAAATGTTACACGTCCCCACATGAATGTCAGGTTCAGTCTGTGTTGGTGAGAGCATTACCCCCAGCATGACTACATATGTGCATCTCCCACAGGCTGTAGTGTTGTATGTTGGGACGTGAGCATTGACTGTGTACATGAGACAATTGTTCTATTGCCACATGTTTGCCATATTCATCATATAGACAGGCAATAGCACTGGTAAGTGACACTTGGACATGCCTGTATATTCAACCATGTCTCACACGATATGTGTTACGTGTGTACAACAGCTGTTGTACTGTAAGCAAGCTGGAAATGTAAGGACAGACAGTGTACTTGTAAGAAATGAATTGGAATGGGTGCTACAGTAATTAGTAGCTCATGAAGTGCTTACATGTTCTGAACAAGGGCTGAGCATGAATATGCAATACAGATAGGGTGTTGGATAATATCAACCCACTGCAACCTACAAGTGGAGATGACAGTCATAATTGGAGGCACTGCACTATTACCCTGCTGAGTATGGTCTGCAAGTCTATGAACCTTTATCAACATAGATGTTAGCAGTACAGAAGTAGATGACAGTACGGATGATTTCACACTGCATAGCATACCTGTGACAGGTCATAGGACATCATCACCCATACCGTGTTCCAGCTACACTAAGTATACTAGATGTACCTTCGTATGTCACAGGAGTGTCCTACCAGTGGCCTGTTGACAGAAACAACACTACAAAAGGTGCCTGAGTGACATGTGCATATCACACCAGTGGCAGCTACAGTAAAACAGGGTTAATGTTTTGTACTCCCCCTCATTGTAGCCCATACCACACAGACAAATGGGAGGCATCTGTGTATGTAAGGATGTGAATGGCCATGACCTAGGAGCAATAGCTGTCTCAGTGTTGTGGACAACATACAGAATGGGCTTTGTGGGTGAGGTGTGTGACATATGTGCACAATCTGACAGCTGATAATAGCATTGTCACTGCTAGGTGAATAACCCTGTACCCAATAACTACCACCTAGGCAGTGGTCAACATTATGGACACTGTGTAAGGGATGGTGCTGTGCAGTTCACCTCCCTGAGTTGGTGACATCTCCAGGCCTATTAGGTAGTCATACGAGGCACCCACGTCATGACAGGGTGCCATCCATGAGCATGGAGATCATTGGACAGGCATACTCAGCATTCGGGTGACCAATATCGGATTACATATCACCTTTAAGGGGTATTGGCCATGCGTGGATGGGTGATACCAGCCTTCACAATCCTCACCTCCACTATTCAGCATGCTGACTACCTTGCATAAAGACATGTGCTACACTGTGATGTTGGACATGCTACACGTACATATCCTGATCTGAAAGACATACATCATGGACAGCCACCATTCTACTACAAGGATCGCCACATGCTGGACAGATCCCTGTGCCATACATATTATATACTCCTGCCATACCATGCAACCTTGTCCATCAAAGCTGCACATGTCATCTCTGTCATACATGGTGCGATGACCGCATGGTAGATGTGTTATTAACTGTCTGGATCAGTAATGTGTCACTGATGCACTGATGCACCTCGCAGTGGAAAAATGGCTGTCGGATACAGCTAGAAAACCTTGCCTGTACATGCTATAGTTGATAACCATCCATGCAAATGACGTCCATCTAGCCATTGTCCCATGTCTATCACATGTGCAACACAGGTGATACGTGACAGGATATTGAACTGCTGTACAGTGCCGTGTAGATGTATATGGCAAAACACATGCATGTAAAGGTTTCCATGCGTATTTGTGCATTGTCACTGCTCATGTCCATTAAGGCAGTGTATGTGTTGATATGTGACATATACACAGCATCAAGGTCAACAGCATTACTGTGGACACATCCAGGCATGTGCTGATAGGTAAGAACACCAGTACAGGCAAAGAGACATGCCCACATCAAGACAGCATTCACATGGAGTATGAACAATGTAATGAGGTGACACACATATATGGTGATGATATCAAATGCATAACGGGTGTTACATGTGTGTGACACAAACATGTCAGTCGTGTCAGTGTCATGACTATTTGCAAAGATAACTGTTCAGGTGTACTAGATTTAATACAAATGTATGTGCAGCTGTATCTCTGTACATCTCTGTGATACTGTGACCTGTCTCCATCATTATGTCTTCCAGATAATGCCTCATTCACGCCTGCCAGCATATAGCCGCCTGGAGGATGATACCCTCATCCCGTACCTCCATGAGAACTATGAGGTTTTGTACAGCCATGTGCGACAGCATGCACAGCAGCATGACGACCTGTGGCAGGAACTTCGCAGGAGGGTTAATGATGTGGGTGGCCATAACCGCACCTACCAGCAGGTGCACAGACACTGCACGGACCTGATACGACATGCGAAACAGCGTGCCAATGCAATCACCAGGGAACAAGGTGGAACAGGTGGTGAGCCACCAACCAAGGCCCCACTCACACCCACCGAGGAGCTACTGGCCAGCCTGGGGGCACCCTCAGAACAGCATCCACAAACACTAGCTGCCATCGTGGAGGTAGGAGTCTCCCAACTAATGAGCCTGGAGTTGCCTGGTAAGTCACTACTGCACATATGACTATTATATCCCATTTAATTGCATGTGTCACTGTACAATATGTAATGTAACATCATATGTAAGGTATGTTTACACACATGCCGCATACTACAGTATGCTGCCCTGTGTATGCACACATGTGCATACTATATGCTATTGTACAGGTGAATGTGTTTACATGCACAGCGCACCCTGTGGCTGTCATACAGTCATGGATAATGTTCAAACTGCTGTGTCACCCCTATACAGGTACCTCTGGCATGCCGCACAGACATCAGTCCATTGCAGGTGAGACAGTTATCAGTATCAGGCATGTTAATGCATATATCTATTCACCATGTGGCCAGTTAACACATGTACACATAATGTATGGTCCAGTCAAGATATACAGGTCGCATCTGTCATCATTCAGACTGGCTACCCATGTGCAATATATACAAACTAAATGAAACACCAACATGAAACCACAGTATCTGTCATTGCTAGATGTGTGGACAGCTGTGCATACAATGGTGGAAGTGTTGTTCAATGTAGGCATATGCACTACACATTGGAACAACACATGCGTGGTACGCAAACAGTACCACACAGTGGGCTGGGATATGGGCAGCCCACAGGAGTCACTATTGTGTAATATGCCCCTGCAATGGGTGCACACATTGGGATGTGCCATCTGACATCCCAGACATGTAGTGTTCCAGCTGCAATATTGTCTCACTATCCCATAATATATACCCCACATACCAAACATACAACCCGTTGTCTGCTTAGCCCTGTGGACAGTGACATATAGGTTCATAGGTTCATAGGTTCATACTAGGCTATCTGCCCTAGGGCATTTATAAGCCTAGCCAGAATGTGTTTGGCTTTCGCCTCCCATTTTAAATTTATTTTGCTATGCCCTTTTTCGAGGTTAGTATACTATGCCTCTATCTAACAGTGACACAGAAGTGATACCCGGGGTAAACCTACGATCTCCAATCCACTCATCAAGATTCCTCTTGAAGAGAGTCAATGAGGGACTCTGCCTAACCTGGACTGGGATTTTATTCCAGAGTGAAGGGAGCCTCTGGGTTATGAATCTGTCCCTCCAGAATGTCCTATTTATTTCAGTGCTGAGGTTCAAGTCTCTCGAGCGTAGCTCGATGGGATTTGGATTTTTTGAGGTGCAGCATGTCCATTAATTCCGGGTTGGACATGGCTTTATACGTCAGGCACAGATCTCCTCTGAACAGGCGGTATGCTACTGAGTAGAGCTGGAGTTTCTTTAACAGGGCAGCATATGGCATCTGTTTGAGCCCTTTGATCTTCTTGGTGAGGTACTTTTGGGGTCTTTCCAGTTGCTGCAGGTGTCTGGTAAGGTACATCCCAAAAGGGGCATTGTACTCAATTATGGGCCTGATGAGGGATGAGTAAAGAGGCACGATGACCTCCCCTGATCTAGATGTGAATCCCTTCATGATTAGGTGGGCTATATAAAATGTTTTTCTAACCACTTTGGCCACGTGGTTGTCAAATGAGAGATTGCTATCAACTTGGGTCCCCAGGTCCCTAATTACTTCTTCTGTACTTAATGGATTTCCACCTATGTGGTAATTTGTGGGCACTTTGTTTTTGCCAAAGGGGATGACTATACACTTTTTGGCATTTAGCTTGAGGCCATGGCTCTGGCACCAGTTGTCTGTTTCTATGAGGCCCTTTTGGACCTCCGAGAAATATATACCGAACAAGAGAGGTCCCAGGACTGAGCCTTGTGGGACACCACTTGTAACTGGTTTGGAGTCTGACATGGCTCCAGCAATTCTAACCATGTGGGTTCTGTCCTTGAGCCAGTTTGCAATCCATCTAGTGACATAGGGGTTTATATTTAAGCTGGTGAGCTTATCTATAATGCCCGAGTGGGGTATTGTATCAAAGGCTTTTGCAGGTCCAGGTAGGCTGTGTGGACCACCTTCCCGTCAATGGCCTTGGTGACTGTTTCAAAGAAATCAACCAGGTTTAAGAGGCAGGATCTGCCCTTAACAAAGCCGAACTGGGTAGGATCCAGTGTTTGTAGGTCCCCAATATCTTTATTTATGAGGTCCATGATGATCCTTTCCATAGCTTTGCAGACCAAGCTAGTCAGGCTTATGGGGCGATAGTTTCCAGGATCAGTTGAGGCACCACCTTTATGGAGAGGGACCACTGTTGCTGTATGCCACTCTTTGGGCACATATCCTGTAGTAAGGCTGAGATTGAACAGTAGTTTTATGTTTGGGTTTAGCTCTTCTTTGAGTTCATGTAGGACGAGCCGGGACACCATCTGGTCCCATTGATGCTGTGTTTTTGCTTTGGAGGGCGGCTCTTACCTGAGCATCTGAGATGTCAGGGGCAGCACTCTGCTGGGATAGATATTTGCCCTTTGGTGGGAGGGAGAAGTTTGCGCTGAACCTGTCAGCTAGGATGTTGGCAATGTCTGTGGGTTCAGTGTATTTTTTGTCATTTTGGACTAATTCTGAGCATATCTGGGAATTACCACCCAGGTTCCTAACATAACTAAAGAAAGCCTTGTGATTATCCTTAGTGTCCTGTGCAATTTTTCTCTCGAAGCTGGCCTTAGACAATTTTATGTGTGCCCATAGTTTTTTGCTAATACTGATCAGTGATGCCTTTCCTTTTTGGGATTTTGCTTTATCATTTAGTAGCTTCCTCCTTCTATTGTATAGTTTATTTATGGCTGGGGTCCACCAGACAGGACGTCTGCCTTTGGAGGATTGGGTCTTGGTTTTATTTGGGATCGCATGATCCATGCATTCCTGAAGGTGTTCATAGAATGCGTTTATAAAGGATTCTGCGGTCTGGGCTGTATTTTCCACAGGCCCGGGGGCTTTGAAGGATTCCACCTCAGTTTTGAGGAGTGTAAAATTTGCTTTAGAGAAGTTTTTCACTGTGGTTTTCTGGGCAGGGGTGGGTGGGGTCGGATGTGAATATCCAGTGAGATTAGTTTATGGTCTGATCTTACCAGTGAGGGATACACTTCTGGTCTGGAGCATAGAGTCCCCATGTTGGTGATGATCAGGTCCAGTATGTTTTCCCTCTTGTGGGAGTGGTAACAAGTTGTTCCATAGCATTTGAGTTTATAAATTCTAGGAACCTTTGGGCTAGGGTGTTGGAGCTAGAGTAATGCTCCCAGTCTATGTTTGGGTAGTTGAAGTCGCCCAATATAATGGTGTTTGGAGAGACCTTCATATTTTCCAGTGTTCTCAGGAAGGCCGAGTGGGGTTCCTGGTTTTGGGAGGGTGGTCTGTAGCAGGCTATAAACTGGAAGGCAGTTTTACCCACTGTTAGTTGCACATGGATAGACTCTGATGCTTCGTGCTTTGCCACCAACCTGGAGGTGTGGGTATCTTTGATGAATATCGATACTCCCCTCCTTTGTGGTTCGGTCCAAGTTTTGGGGCTGAAAAGCATGGTATGAGGTATAACCTGGTAGTGCTGGGGTGCTCTTGGGAGCCCTGAACCAGGTTTCTGTTACTGCACAGATATCGATGTTCTCCATGCTAAGGAGAGTTTTGAGTGCATGCATCTTGAGGTTTAGACTTCTGACGTTGAGTAGCATTACTCTTAGTTTCTTATCCCTTGTGATACCTATGAAGGTGGGTTTGTCTTTTGAGCCTTACCTAAAAAAGGCACTATGGGGGTAGCAAGAGCCTTTGCCAATATCCGAAAGCCCAGGGGTGACAGGTGCAAGCCGTCCCTAGGGAAGCATCGTGGCTTGTCGAGCATATCATCCCAAGCTGACAGGCATTGGATCCCCTTTGAATGACACCAGTACTTAAGCCTATTGTTGAAATTGATCATCTTGTCTTCATATTGTGGCATCATTCTTGGTGAGGGTAAGATGCTACTCAAGGTCAGGGACATACCGGCCTGGGCTACATGCTCAGAGAGCTCCTTTATGTCTCTTTTCATGTAGTCCAGGGAGGTACATCTCAGGTCATTCACACCAGCATGGACAATGACTGAGTCATATTTGTACTTGCCTTGGAGTGACCTGAGTGCTTGTGTTATGTGGCGGATCCTAGCACCCGACAGGCTGCTCACCGTGACCCTCTCCTTGTTCAGCCTGGTGAGCGGGACGTCAGTGTGCCTGACGATAGAGTCACCTATTACAAGTGTATCAGGTGTGTTGTTTAGTCTTAAGGGCTGTGACTGTTTGGCACACTGGCTTTGTGAGATATGTGTTGCACGTGTTTTGTTTTGGGGTAGCGGCTGCTTGGGTGTCTGCTTTGGAGGTCTCTGCTGCTTCGGCAGATCTTTATTTAGAGCCTCCGAGTATGTTTTTGTCTGATTATGTGTTTGGTTTGCTGTCGTGGTAGGTCTATGTGAGACTGGAATTGTAGTGAGTATAGATTCCTTCTCCTCCTGACTGGTTATGCCAGTACTGAGTTGAGGGAGCTTAGCCTCCAGTTTGGCTATATGGTTGCATCTCTCACATGTGTTGGAATTTGTTGGGAGGAGGAGAGGGTTGTCTGTGTACATGAGGCAGTTGTAACATTGCCTCAAGATTCCCAGATTCACCAGCTGGACCGGAGAGGAGATTGACAACTGACCTTTGGACATGCTAGAATAATATTGGGAATTCCTTAATAATTGAAACCAGGGCCAGTGGGAGTGAGGGTGTAGTGCTTTTAATTTTTAGTGCTGACTTATATAATTGCTTTAGTGAGCAAGTGCCAGGTAACTTAAGTGCAATGTGTTACAGGTAACTTAAATGCAAAAATGACAAACAGTATCTTTCTTTCAAGTGAAACAAGGAAATAAGTACAGTAAGCAATGCAGATATCACTAGTGAGCCACAGAAGCACTGAGAAGCCACGTATTAGGTGGAATTAGCGTTCCAGGGAAATAACAAGCAAACAAACAACAAGCATATAAACAAAGATATATTCAGCAGTCCTGGATCTAGTCTATGCTACAGCAAACAAGGTGTACCAATTTCAGTAAGATACAGTTCAAATATTCAGGCACTATAATCTGACATCTATGGGTGCATGTCATATGGGACAACATAGACATGTGAGATAGATGGCCATCACAAACATTTAGCCAACACATGTTCACACATGGCCATGGAGGATGGCCAGAGACATGTAGCCACACAGTAGATGTGATGTGTATACACCCTTTTGCACATTGTCCACACATGGTCCAACTATAGCCTTAGTTGACTGATTATATAGTTGATGTAGAACACTGGACATCCTAAAAGCCTGTGCACACCTAGTGGAGGTGTCACTTAATTCGACCATATAAGATGTGTTGAACATCACGACTGTGTCATAGCATGACAGTAGTCACCTGTACAGCTTCCACAGACATTGACACCACATCAGGCCACAGATACCGTACATTTCCCTTGCTGCTGTAGGACATCACTGTCAGGCATGCACCTCGTGTGTGTGGTACATTAATGTCATGTAGGCCACGGTATATTGACAAGTCTTCCATGTGTGGACATGGTTGCCAGGCAGCTAAGACTTTGTAGTAGTTGTGCAGGGGTGTCATCCGTAGGTCTTCCAGTGACCTGTCACATGACACAGCATGGTTTGGTGTGTATACACCTCAGCGACGTGGGTCACAATCCACAGTTATGTAATGTGTATTCATGCAGCTATGGCTATGCACTGTGTGCGTATTACACACTGTATAGCAATATAGACGCCTCAAGATGCCATGCAATGGCACAGTGTCTGTACTTCACACTGTATAGCAATGTAGATGCCTCACACAACCCTTCAATGCTCATGCACATATGCTAAAAGTGCAGTCTATCTGTAGGGCATACAGACAACACTGCAATGTGATACCCATTACAACACTGTACATGTGTCAGGACACCATTGTGTCAGACATGTATGCATGTCAATGCACACGTCAACAGATTACATGTCCAGGTCACTTCAGCCATGTGTACTGTTAACCTGTGCTGGTCCACATGGTGTATCACAGGGATGCATGCTTATTACCATGATTGTGTGAACTGCATGGCTATGGATATGACATCTGCTTGCTGTTGTGTGCAACCCAGGGAGGTATGCTAACTACCACTATTAATGTTTGAGCTGGATGCCGTCTGCTGTATCACATGCATGCTGCATGCCGTCTGTCAAATCACATGCATGGTGTCTCTGTGTGTTTGTGTCTGTGTGTGTGTCTGTGTGTATGTGTCTGTGTCTGTGTGTCTGTGTCTGTGTGTCTGTGTCTGTGTCTGTGTGCCTGTGTGTCTGTGTCTGTGTGTCTGTATGTCTGTGTCTGTCTGTGTGTGTCTGTGTCTGTCGGTGTGTGTCTGAGTGTGTCTGTATGTGTCTATTGTAATGTAGAGTCTTTCTTTGCATTCACAGGTGATGTAGGTCCGTTACCCTCCTGCGGTCCATCTGATGTTAGTGTCCCCGCAGATACTAGCAGTGATGAACATATGCATGAGGTACAGGCAGGGTTGTCAGGGGCTGAATCTGTGTCAATGGTTGCCATCCCAGCTATGTCCCCCTCTTCCCCCCACACAGTTCTTATGCCAACACATACCCCATCACCAGTGGCCATAGAGGAAGGACAGTCAGCGTGTGTTAGCTTGGAATAGGAACATGTGGTGGTTACAGAAGGGTGTCTCCACACCGTGGTGTCAGTGTAATGACTGCAGATGTACCACACAGGCATGTGGCCAGTGCTGCTCGTAGGAGGACCTCTGGCAGACATGCACCTGCAGGACAGAGTGCAGCAGCTGGTGTCACCAGATGCATGTTCCAGACTGTAATGGTGGCACAGGCACATGCTGAATGGCAGAACAGAGAAGGGCAGAGGCTTCAGAGGGCTGCTATCTGTACTCTAAATGACAACATCCAGGCATTGGCAAATGCTCAACAGCAGATTGCTGATGTTCTGGACAGGCGATTGGGTGACATGGTTGGAATCCTTGACCGTGGCATGGATATCAGTGAGTATGAGCTGTCTGTGCTGGAACATCTGGTAGGAGTGAGGCATAGGCCATGTGGACGTAGGCCAGCTACACCACCTAGTGCAGGTCAACGTTAACGAGCCACCTCACATGCTCGCTCCCATAGTGCCAGTAGCAGTAGCAGTGCAGCTGGTGCTGTGCTGTCAACACCAGGACACAGCAGGCCACGTGGATGTGGCCCTGGACATTCCCAGTGGGGACACGGTTCCAGTGGACACGTGTCATCGGACAGTAGCCAATCTGTTCCTCCGCCTGGTAGTGCCCATGCAACCCCTGGCAGGCACAGGTCATGTGGCCATGGCCAGACACAGTGGGCTGCACATCCTGGTCTGTACAATCTGGAGCTGTCTATAATACCCCTGTGTAGGCCTGACAAAAGGCAGAACTGTGTGCACACATACACTCACACAGCAGAAACATCTGTAGGGCACCGCAACACCCACATGCATAACGACCACACATGTCAAATCAGATCACCGGCCCTTACCCACACACATGATGTCATCCACTGGTGCAGCCTATGCCCCTGGCAAGCATTATCACCCTGTGCATATGATGATGCCTGTGCCACATCCCTGTCATCCACACCATCAGTGCAGGGGCATGATCATATGGTCTGATGCACAGGGTGAAAAGAATAGTGAGATAAGTGTATATTACATTAGTTGTGTACTGTTGACATGCACCAGACATGCCATGTAGTACAGGTTTATAATGCATTGTTATCTGTTCACAATATGTGTCTTGGTAACAACAGTAACAGCATGCTGGTAATTATGCCCTGCTTCATTCCTTAAGGTCCAATTGCATGTGCCATTGCATTACAGTGTTTGCAGTTGGAGTGCATTGTTGTATGTTCACAGTATGTGCCTTGGTAACAACAGTAACAGCATGTTGGTAATGATGCCCTGCTTCCCTCCTTAAGGTCTACTTGCATGTGCCAATAAGTAGCAGTGTTTGCAGTTTCACATGTGTAAATGTGGAGCACTCACAGGCATGTATGGCAATACCAGCATACTATACGTAGCCTCAACCTCACTGTTAGAAAGGCTACCATACCACAGATGTCCACACATCTACTGATCCAGAAGCATGTGGGCTGTTTAATAGGCTACAGTGGCTAGAGACGTCACATCCATACCAGGTCACATCACAAGTATGGTGACATGGTGCGGGGGGTTTACACAGCGGTCTGGCCGATGATAACGTTAGAGGCCACTTGATAGCATGAGGCCTCACTGTGTAGCAGTAATACACTGTCACATTACAGGATGAGAACACACACAGACATATACAGAAACACACAATAACATGCCCACACTCACGGGGTCAACAACACTATAATGCACACTCGATAGTGTTGAGGTGAGGACCCCTGCCTATGTGGTAATCACCCTCACAGTACTGTGCACCCACACAACGCGACACAGAGAATGAACATGTACAGGTAACCAGTAAGCCTGAGACCGATGGCATCAACAGGGTAGTAGACTGCATCACCATGAGGGGTTAGGGATCCTGTCTGTTCTGTATGGTAGCATACACCCTCACTCCATGCACCAGACAGCCATACACACACACACACACACACACACACACACACACACACACACACACACACACACACACACACACACTGTGGAGTCCACAAATGTCATTCACATACAGATAGCTGACATGTGTGTGATACACACACCACCCCTGCCTACGTCATGATTTCTACACTGCAGTATGTACAGATCTCTACAACAGTGTACAGGGGTGTGTAACAATTGGGATGTATTCCTCACCATACGTGGCATATATGGTCACACAAGCAAACACACATGGCAGTACTGTGAATCATACACCTGCAATATGATGATACATCTGACAGACATGCAGCAGTATTGGCCGCATTATGTGTACCAACGCTACCTTCGGCAATTGTGCTGCTATATGCACACGGGAGGATGTAAGTGTTACAGGTGTCAAGTGATTTACAGTCAGTAACACCCTGACCACTGTGTAGGTTGTATGTCTTCACCTTCAAGTAACAGTAACATAGCGTACTGTTTGCACATGTAATGGTAGGACGGCTTGTGACACACTTGTGAGCCGTCTTCAGCAAACATCCATCTGCAAAAGTGGATCACCACATTATGTACACACATCCATCCATACCTGATGTACATCCTACCGTACTGTCAGTATTTCACCATATACAGGTGTCAATGATGGGGCTGCATTGCAACTGCATGTTGTAGTTAGGCACAGATGAATGACATACATCAGCTACTGCACATGCATGGTAGCTGCATGCACACCACTACATGTACATGTGTGTTGGTCCTATATTCCTGATATGTAGCCATGTTTGTATGCATTGCAATCGGTGGACATGTGTGATGACATACATAACACATGGACTGTTGTATGATATGATGGTTATCATGGGTAACTAGTACAGAGGGAATGATTGCTACTGTGATTACATGTATAACATATCCAAACATGAGTGTTCTTTGGTGTACAGCAACAGTCATCTGTTACAGGTGTGTAAGACCCAGGGCCCCTGTTATGTGTAGAGCCGACCTGGTTATGAACAGTGGCATCATTGCATTGCATAACACATGATGGAACCCTGTCAGTACATGTGTAGTCTGCACAGTTGCTGTAGACCTATGTACAGTCCACTGGTCATGAGTCACATGGTGTTGTAGTAATGTATGGATGTGTGTTGCTGGTCCAAGGACATGGTGATGTCTGAGGGCTACATAGTAGAATGCGGCATTTACCACTCTGATCTGCATCTGAGACGTCTGTGATGGCTCTTGAGTGTGTACTGCTCAGTACATGTGAGTGGCCTTCATGTACGTGGGGACATTAACACCAAACTGTGCCCTTCTGTGTTTAGAATCCGTGTGCATGCAAGACAGCCCTTCACTACTACTAAGTGTGTGAGCATGCCCAGTATACCGTTGTGTAGATGGACACACAGTACATCCCAAACTGTGCCCTTCCATGTTTAGAATCCGTGTGCATGCAAGACAGCCCTTCGTTACTACTAAGTGTGTAAGCATGCCTAGTACACCGTTGTGTAGTTGGACACACAGTACATTCCAAACGGACATGTGCTACTAAGTGTGTGAGCATGCCCAGTGACACCTTGTGTCGGTTATGTGCCTCTGTGTATGGGCATGAACATTGAAATCCTGTATAGCGATAGAGGTCATCCAGGCAACAGATGTCCATACCCCACGTCAGGATGGATTCTTACATTGAACACACTGGTTGACTGCCTTAAAGGGTGTACTGTCTGTGTCGCGTCTCATATCTATGTAGTGTTGTAATAGTGCTCCGTAGATAGGTGGTTGTCCCACTCACACCACTGCCGTGTGTTTGTCTACATCTACCTTGGGACAGACTGCTCACTTTCTATACATTCCCTATCGGCATCTTTGCCTTTGCGGATGACGTCATCCACCTCTGGGAGTGCTGTGTTTCAGTAATCTCGGTAGCGTGTTCTGTAATTGTGTAAAGCTGTAGTATGAGAAGGTAGTTAGGTGTATGTTCGTCTCCCAGCCCTGCCAAGTGTGTGTGTGTGTGTGTGTGTGTGTGTGTGTGTTTCTAGCTGCCTGGGGACAGAGTAATGCTTTTAGACTGCTCACTCTCCATACATTCCCTATCAGTATCTTTGCCTTTGTGGATGATGTCATCCACCTAGAAGTATGCCTCTGGAAGTGCTGTGTTCCAGTAATCTCGGTAGCGCATTCTGCAACTGCGTAATGCTGTAGTGTGATAAGGTAGTTAGGTGTATGTTCGACTCCCAGCCCTGCCAACTGTTTGTGTGTGTGTGTGTGTGTTTCCAGCTGCCTGGGGACAGAGTAATGCTTTTAGACGGCTTACTCCCCATACATTCCCTATCGGCGTCTTTGCCTTTGTGGATGATGTCATCCACCTAGAAGTATGCCGCTGGGAGTACTGTGCTCCAGTAATCTCGGTAGCGCATTCTGTTACTGCATAATTCTGCAGTGTGGTAGATTAGAGAGGTAGGTACTCAATTCCAAGGCATGGCAGGTGTGTGTGTTTGGCAGTTATACCATATGTGTTAGTATCTGTGGGTGGCTAGCTGCAGGATGTGTTCAGTGTGTTTTGTTGCTGACCTATATAGTGTCCACAGCCCGCATACTCTGCCAAGACACTGGGTTGTCAACATATACATTCATCAATAGGTCTGGTGAGTAAATGTCAGCAGCCCTACTCTTAACCTTGATATGGTCTGACACATGTGCCTTGATAATAACAACACTACATGATGCAGGCGGCACATGTAGTTTCCTTTTCATTCCTATCTAATGCTTTGCTGTCATGTGGTCAGCTGTTGTGATATAAATGCAATATCTACATATGTGTGTGTACATGTATATGTGTGTATGTATATATATATATATATATATATATATATATATATATATATATATATATATATATGTATATCCATGTATATATGTATACAAATAATATATATGATATATGTAGATATAAAGAGATAGACATAGATGTGAACATATATGTCTGGGGACATCAGCACTATTGAATGTTTGTGCGGGATGATCTGTACGTGATAACCTGGGATCTATGTATATCTGCCATGGCATAGTGGTAATGCACATCGTCTGTAGTGTGCAGGGTCACGGGTTGTAGTCATGTAGACACCGGTTATTTTGTTGCTGGGAAGACCATGGGACATCGAATATGGTGATAGTAAGGTACCTGTTGCCAGTTGTGTATGGATCTAAGTGACACTGAGCAGTGGTTATTAATTTGGAGGTTCGGTATGGGTCATATAACTATTCATTAGAAGACTATACTATGCAGATGAGGTTGACAATAGTGTATCCCATTTATCACCAGGGTGTGATGCAGGTCCCTGGAGTGTATGTGTGTAGTCAGCCGGGTGCAGGGCTCGAATATAGTTGACAGCATGGGAGGGGTGTCAGGCATACTGTACGTATATTGCAGAACTGTGCCTCGGAAGTGCTCCTGCCTTAGCACGCCTAAGCTAGGGGTGTGTCTATACCTGCTTGGTGACATTTGGAGGGATGACAGCAGTGGTGGGGTAGTCAGGGTGTACAGGCTGCACAAACAGGTGTTGATCAGCACAATCAGCAGATGAACAGTACGGTAATGTGCGCAAGCAGCATACACACAGGTTTCTCCTGCACTCTACACCACTGGTGTATACCTGCGGGGACATTTCATGACACAGTCCAACCAAATGAGAAGGGCTGCAGCAGGCAACATATACCAACATGTGCAGGAGGCTGGGACAGTGAGGATTTGTATGCTGCTGAACAACCCTTACTGGGGTGACATAAGACTTTATAGACCCAGGGTGACTTACCAGACCTCCTACAGCGGCTTGTTGACCTGTGCCTGCCACACCTGACACATCAAACAGGCCAAGGGAAACCCATCACAGTGGATACCACGGTATGTGTTGGCCTAGGTGTACTAGCCACAGGTACCTCATACAGCACAACTGGGAATATCATGGGTATCTCACAGGCATCTGCATCCAGAGTATTGCACCAGTTCACAGACGCCATGTCAACACATGCTAGTGAGCACGTACATGTCCTCAACACACGTGATTAGTAGACCAGCAATATGCATCAGTTCAACCACATGGAGGACTACCCTGGGGTACTGGGTGCTATAGTCTGCACACACATACACATTGAAGCACCACCCGGTGAGCGGGATAGGGCCTACAGTCACTGCAGGGGCATACCCTCCGACAGCTAGGCCATATGCGATGGCCAGGGCATGTGATTGAATGTGTGTGCTGTCTGCCCTGAAAGCTATGATGATTCCAATATATGGCTTCTGACACAGCTGTACCACACCATGGACATCCCCTACAGTCTCCAAGTGGTGGATGCTGGGTAAACACTGGTGTCGTGGCTGATGACACCCATCAGCAATGCACACACACCTGAACACTCACATCATAATGAGGCGGATGCACAGGCAAGACATATAATTGTGCATGTGTTTGGGATGGTCAGTTCACGGTTCTGGTATCTGGACACATCCGGTGGAGCCCTGCAGTATTCACTAGCTACATGCATACAAGTTGTTATGGTATTTGCTATGCTACACAATCTTATCTTGCAGTAACAGTTGCAGCAGGAACAGCATGGGGCAGGGCCACACAGCCCAAAACCACTGCCAAGGCCTGTACAGGCACACTGTGACTTGGCGAAGGAACTACCTGAGCAGGGCACAGTAGGCGAAAGCCCTTGCACAGTATAACCTGCCCTTGGCAAAGAGGCAACACAAGGCATATGCACTGACACAGTAGGTACCCACAGATTTCCTCTCTCTGACCCGCACACAGTACAATGGATGCCAAACATGACACTACCTGTGCTCGGCCATGTATAGGAGGTGCACTGTGTGCATCTGACATAGGCAGCCCTCCAGCACTGTTCTCAGGTCCAGAACACACCCAGGGTACGTCTATTGACCTAACAATTGGCAGTTGTATTAGAATGTGTATTCACCCATTGCTATGGTATGTATGTAAGCATACAAGTGACTGTGGTGGCTGAATGTTAGGGCAGCAGACATTACACATCCATAGTGGCATCATGACCTCTGTAGCAAATACAGGGGTCACAATGGTAGCCAGTAGTACACAGGGTGTCCTAACCCACTGCAGATTATGGGCTGACCATCATGTGTGTCCGTACAGCCCACACATGTTCCATGCAGCTGGACAGATGTGGACCAATACAGACAAATGATATACAATGGCCTATGGATATGCCCGATGAATGACCCCAACCCCCTAAGACACACACAGACTACAGCAGGCCAGGCAGTTTGATGTAGGTTGTGTAAGCTAGGACATCCAACACCACTGTGCTGGTATTTAAAGCTGGGAACTGATGTACACTGGTATCCCTCCAACCAGCAATTTAGGTAGGTCCACACACTGACATGGAGTACCTGGCATACCAGTACAGTAGCGGCAGATGTGTACGACTGTCAGCTGTGCCCCCCATCCAACCTACACATGTGAGAGTCATGTGCACCACCCACGGTGCTGTGTAGGACTGTGGTTGTGGTTGGATGTCACCCCACGCTATGCAGACATGTAGCAACTGTCAATGCCACATGACCATTAGCTACCCTGCAGACACAGCATGACACCTGTCTGTGTAGAACGGCGGGGTCAGCAACACAGTACTAACTATCTGGACATGTGACACATGCGATACAGTTGACCATACGTGGCATGCTCACACACATGACGGTATGACTGCAATGTCGGTCGACAACATGCGTAACAGTCATACTAGGCATGCTCACACACTGAAACACAGGACGGCCAGGCATGCATACACCAGTGGTCCGGTCATATCTGCCAGTACATTGCTATACTGTTGGATGACTGCGCTGTATGGTGTGTATGTGGTCTATTGTCTGTACATATGCCATGGTCTATTGTTAATTCACATGAGCTATGTGCGCAGGGTACTGCTACCAACACGTGAATAGGGCGGTTCTTTGTTTGCGGACAGACCGACGCCTTTGGATACGGACTGGGTAAAGCACATTCCAGCAAGTGGGAGCAGTTGTGCATGGGTTTGCACAGTATTAAGCACTGCTGACCTCTGGTCACAGCACGTTGTACCTGTTTAGACTCCACATTTCTTTGACAGTGCACTACTGACATACTGGTAGACAAACACGCTTACAGCCACTCACTCACCGACATTTCTGCTTACATTTGTCACTCACGCTGGGTGTGTGTGATCCCTTGTGATGTGTATTACATCGGACTACATGACTACTGTATCGGGTATGTGTAACCATTTGGCGACGGCAGGCATTCGACTGTACGGACTCCACGGCCTGTCTAGTGATGTAATCATATTATATGCGTGTTCCTCATACAATCTCTCCCATCTGCCTGATACATGGGAACAGATACTCTGCAATGCTGACATGTGAATATGATTTTGTTAATGCAGCTGTCCGCCGAGTCATGCTACAGCATACCTACCGTATGTTTTCCACCTTTCAGATTGCACGACGGGAGACTGTAGGAGTGACACCTTTCCCACTTTTCATGGGACAGTCCCTCATTAGGCATATCTCATGTGACAATACCAGACCTCTCCACCAATCAGGGACACATTTCTACAGAATCAGGGACAGGTCAAGAAAAAATCAGCGACAATCAGGGACACTTTTACAAAAGTAGTGCTATTAACTTGAAACATTGACAGAATCAGTGCATATGAATTAATACACATTTTCTGAAGTAAAAGAAGTTTATAATTCTTACTTATTGTCATTAGTCATTAAAAGTAATTCACCACCTTTCCTTCAAAAGTCACTAATTTTAGGAGGGATTAAGAGGGACAGAGTTAAACTTTCAGTTAAACTCAGGGACATACCTGAAAATCAGGGACAGTTGAGAAGTATGGACAATACTCTAGCCATTGCAACTGTCCTGATTAGGGGACATTCTCATGTTGAACATGTCTGTACTGGTTGCTTGTTACAGGTCTTGTATACCTGACATGTCAATATGTTATATGTAGTAGCATAAGCAACTTTACTGCTGCTAGACTACGCTTTGATTTGTACCGATATGTATATTTCTGTACTATGCATGGCTGTAGCTATGTTCTGCCCTGGTACGTCTGACATTTCTACAGAGCAGGTTCCACTTTGGCCATTCAGAATGGTGGCGGCCCTATAGATCCTATATGTAGAGCTATCGTATGTGTCAAGGCAACACATACCCATAGCCAGTAGTAAACTGACGACTTCCATGGTTTGCATACGTTAAGGTTATTCTTGTAGCATTATAATTGATAATACTGTTTCCTATTACATGTAGCTGTTTCTGACACAACAAATTAATTTCTGATACCACTACACACACTATATAGCCTCCTTTCCCGAACTCACAGGCCATGTGCCATAACTGTCATTTTGCAGGACACAACTGCCCAGATGGGTGTGTCCCTCGAAGGCATACGGGTGTTGAACCTCATCTATTATGCTATCATCTACCTAAGGAGGTCAGCAAATTATGCACTTTCTGTCACTAGCAGAACTCACATACAAATGGGTGTGAATGAACACTGTATCAGGAACAATGCATAACACCCTGTGGGACACATTTAGATGATTGGTTCTATTAACCAGACACATTTACAGTCACAGAGCATATGTATTCATTCACGTTTGTCGAGGTACATGCTGTTTATGACTCATACATGTTGTTATCTGTCATTACCTGTATTCCGCCATCTGTCCACCTAATATCACTAGTTCTAGAAGTGTTTAGTTGGACTTTGTTACATTCTGATACATAACTATGGACGCCCATGCTAATCGGGTACATGGCACTGATTTGGTCTCTATGTATTCCCTCAATGGTTTACAGACTATCTGGTAGATGTGCTCTTCAGGTTTGGGAGGTGTAGGCATATGCTATGCCCACATAGGAATATTAATGACTTCCACTGGGCGGGCCTAGTACATCTCTGCCAACCAGCACCTGCACACTTAAGCCCATTATTGCATACCCATGGTCCACCTACCTGGCACCCCTCTACAGCAGTCATGACAAATACTTACTGCGAGTGCAGCTGGGGTATGAGCACACCCCTACACATTGCCCACTCTCCCCGTCTCGGGACACATGCCGTACGTTTTGTCAACCCATGTATTATCACACTTGCACAACCTACTGTTCCATGTACACCTACATGTTTGTATCAATGTCAGCAGGTTCACACGTAACCTGAATTTTTTGGTCCCACAAGGGACACCGTTATCCATGTTTAAAGTGTAGACCTTGCATATCTCTCCCACCGGTACTTTCCTACCCGTGTTTTGGACAGCTGCAGTGTATTGATCTCTATTGCCTGTCTGTATGTCTGACCGGCCTAGCTGGGTGGTGTGGGGGGTACAATGTTTATTTATTGGGCCTCCCAGTCACATATGCCCGGGCTGTAAATATGTTACCCCTAATTGCTGTGAAGTAACCTATTTATGTACATGTGTATATCTACAATGTCATATATATTTTGTTTTGTGTGTATGTGTATATATCAATACCTGTTGTTTGTGTATATATATATCTATCTATATATATCCATAATATATCCTGGTGTGTATATATATATATATATCTGTATAAATATATATGTGTATATAAATTTATATATATATATATATATATATATATATATATATATATATATATGCGTTTTTATCTATATACACATCTGTGTGTCCGTTAACCTATACTGTCAGAAAAATATGTATTAATGTGTGTATTAGTAATATGCTTAGTGCATTTAGAGCTTGAAAAGGGCTAACACATTTATTCTATTTCATATTGCATAAATCTGTACAAACTGCAGATGCTTTCTGACCTTGTATTGTCAGCTAAAATCTTTGCTTATGCTTGGAAATTTACTGAGAAGCAGATGATTTCTGCTTGTGTTAGGAAAATAATGAATAGAACAATACTACTTGTATAAATGTTATGAGGCTTAGACAAGAAGTTCCGCTTGTGCTGTGAGAAAATACACAGCTGTAGAAGCTATAGATAATTAGAACAAAGACTGCTTGAAAATATGAACTGTAATCAGCATTTGCTTATGCCTGAGTTGGAAAAGTACCTTGAAATGTAACACATGTATTAGAATTGTACAATAGGGGCCTGTTACGGGTTAGTGCCCACCAAGGCCAGGTTGTTTTTCTCAAAAAGTTTCTCGCAAATCTAGTCATGTCAGCAGAAAATCTGAGTAACATCTGCTGTAGAACAATACTGAAAGTTGTGTTTGATTACGTCAGCCATAGAAGGCCATGTCTTGTAAAACAGTATAAGAATAGCATACTTCCTGTTAGTAGTTAGGCAAAATCTTGTATTTGCATGTTTTTGTCTTCTTGCTGCAAGTTATTAAAAGTGCCTTAACTGAACCTTACGTGTATTGGTCTTTGAAGTTTTTTCCTTTGACATATACATTTCCCGGACATGGACACTTACACATGTGTATTGGGTTTTATCTCTGCTTCAACAGCATACTGTTGCCTTAGTCATTATGACACCGGCACTTCACTCCAGTGAACTTGTGATCAGTATATTGCACGTTATACAGCGAACAGAAGTCGCACGTTTTTCATGTCTGGGGTGCTGCTGATAACTGGGATGTGATACAGTGTCATTCGACCTATTACTCGTATGCGCAGCCTATTATTCCTGCTACTGTGTTTGTTTCTGTGCACATTCATATTATTACTGTTGATAGAATGAGTGTTTGTGTTACTGTGATTGTACGTCAACATGCTGATGTCTTCATGTAGTTATGTCTTTCTGCTTTTCCCAGTTTGGGGTTGTCACAGCAGAACTCCGTTCCGCTCATGGGTGGCGTATAGGTTTTACGTGCCGGGCTGCCAGCCCTGACGCACAACGTCCGACAACGATATGCCCATTCACGCATGTCTCCACGCAAATGACGCTCTATCTGGGAATCACACCTACGTACTAGCTGACCTCCACAGGCCGCTCCATTGCACCCGGTGCAACATACCCTAGCACTCCTGTGTCCATAATCGCATATCCATAGTTTCTCCAGCACACCTGTGTTGAGTTTGCACGCATAACAGCCATTATACACCTGATATCGCAGCCATGACACACCTTTACACACTGCCCTCTCCAGAGCATTGGGGCCCTACACACATTTTGTACCACCTCGTGTATTCACAGGCTCACCATCCATTCATATTTGCACATACGTGCCTTTCCTGGTGTTATGAATTACAAATGATTTGCGGGTTACAAGTGTAGGTGGTTGCAACATGTACTACATTCCATCTGTTTACAACGTTGACGTAGCACTTCAACGATGTTATGGCCACTGATATAACCCTGCCTCTGGTGTGAAGAGCGGTGCTCTACTCACACTTCTGCAGCTTTATCTGACATACGCTGCGAGCACTTTATAATTCCTTACTTGCTCTAGATTCCCTTCACAACTCTTATGTTTGCTTTCGTCTTTCGGCGTTCCTTACATATCTATATATATATATCTATATATATATATATATATATATATATATATATATATATATATATATATATATATATATATATATGTATCTATATATATATATATATATGTATATATATATATATATATATATATATATATATATGTATGTTTCCCTTCCACGTGTTTCCCTTCCCATTTGACTATTTCATTCATTTATAGATACAATTAATATTATTCTGGACATCAGTTATAAATTCACTACAGGTATGCAATAGTCCTGTCAACAGATGTGACAGTTGGTTGGTGTTCTTATGTGTACAGACCTCTGTGATACTCGGGGACTCATTTCTACAGTTACAGGGACAAGGCTATGACAACTCAGGGACAATCACGGACACTTCTAACATATTAGTACTATTAACTTGGAACGTGTTGACAGATTCGTAATACTACTAATTTTCTGCAGTTAAATGCGTCTACTACTCTTCATTGTTGTAAGTAGTCATTCTCATTCAACACCTTTCCTCCAAAGGTCACTGGCTTTGTGAGTGGTTAAGAGGCTGGCCAGTTATTGTTCGAATGCTCTGACCATTGGTATCGTTGACATTGTCATATGTACAGGTTGGGATATATTCTGGGGACTAGGATTGCCACCTTTTCAAATGGCCAAGATGGGACATTTTTGGAACACACATCAGATTTTACAGGCTGACACATACCCACGGTCAGAACAAAGGATCGAACTTTACTTTTTTTCCCTAAATAAAAGCTTTTCTTGTAGCGGTTTAGTTGCTTATTCTGTTTCTTGTAATATTTAGGTATTTTAGATACAGACATAATTATTTTATGCAACTATTACATAACATATGGGACATAATTATGTCCTACAATCTCTGGACATTTGCCATTTTTAATATTTTTTTGTCAGGACACAACTGCCCAAAGAGGGACTGTCCCTCGCAAAGTGGGACAGGTGGTAACCCTACTTGGGACACCAGATTGCTTACGCCAACACATAGCCACGGTCAGTGCAGGTTTAGAACATTCATTAGTTTCCTAGCTGTGAGCCAATACCTTTAGCACTTTTGTTGTTTGCCTGTTTTTTGTACGAATTACGTTTTTTCTATCCTGACGTGACCGCTTTAGGCAACTGTTACATGCAGTATGGTACATAGGTATTTCCTACAATTACAGGACATTTGGCATTGTATCATTGTTGGTCAGGTCACACCTACACACACATTAATTGTCCCTCACACAGTGGATCAGGGGGTATCCTGTATATGTCAGTGCCTTCATCACCCTTATGCCATGTGCCACTATGCGAAAGTGTGCAATATATTCTCTCGCTTATTCGTGTTGGGACACATGCGTCACGGGCAGGTATTTGTGCCTGGGTAGTAGGTTCTGCATGACCATCTAGGGCTGGACAGTCTTGTGCACCACTACTGCACATTCCAACTTGTGTACAGATGTCTACAGGACTGGACATCGTGTCTCGATACCCATTCTAATGTTTACACAGGTTACTTACCCATGAGGGATATCCAAAAATTTAACAAGACCGATAATAACAAGACCGATACCGACCATTCTTCTGGCGTTATGAAAATGTGCTGGGGGTTTTACATGCAAGGGATATATAGTTTGCAATCCTGAAACTGCCTATGGTGACACTACCTACTACATATACGTAGTGGTCACTATGTGTAGATGTGGCTGCGCCAAACTAGTAGGCCAAGTATGGCTGGATTTGGTGGATGTTCAGGTATGGGGGCGGGTTGTGTGCTGTGGAGGGGATGCTGGGTAGTCCATTATGCATCCAGGTGTGTCGCATTTGATCTGGCCAGTTCCATCAGGACCAATCTGTGGGTATGTGCCGGTGACATTTCTGTACATTTGTATCGCACATTTTAATATTCATATGTTTGTGGGATTGTGTTCTACAGTATGGCCTGTCTGGTTGTATTTCAGGTGTGTATACATGTTTTTGTGTTTCTTTCTGCTTCACCCGCTGCTCCCTCATACACCTCCAGTTCACCTATTTTGCATACGACACAGTCTTGCCTTTGAGGATTATACCATTACCCACCCCCCCCCACACACACATATTCCTGACACTCCATCCATCACTGCTTTGGTTGATGGCCCATGACACGGTCAAGGTAACACATTGCATACCCTAAATATGTCCGGTACCTGTATGGTTGTGTGGACTATGCTGCCATGTTTGACCTTCCACATGCTATACCTCACGCACGTAGGTACATGCCCATACTTAACTTTCATGACATGGTTGGTATACCCGGGTAATACCCGTTCAACTGTGACACATCCTGAGAAGTACGGCTTGGACCGAGATATGCGGATTTTGGCTGACTGTTATAATCATTGGTAGGATGCCACCTTTTCCTATGTCCAGGATGGGATATATTCTGGACACATATCTGATTGTACTGGACAACACGTAACCACAGTCAACGCTACGGATAATACTGTTCCTTTCAGCCTACATGTTGCCTTACTGTTGTAGCAGTTTATATGCTCCTTCTGTTTTGTTTACATGCTTATTCTATTTCCTGTCACATATGGTATGTTAAATACGGACATACCTATTGTATGTGACTATTACATGCTTTGTGGGATAGAATTTGGTCATACGGTCGCTAGATATTTACATTTATTGTGTTTTTTGTTATGGACACATCTGCCCAGCTGTGTACTCTCCCTCACAATATGGGTCAGCTGGTGACCCTGACCATTGGGCTGGACGTACCTATTGGCGGCGCGCTAACATATGATATGTTTCACTTCCACTTGGTATAACTATCTACACTGCGTTGGACTTCGGGCACATGGTTTTCAATGTCATTTGTTCGAGGGATAGGGACCCGTTATTCCCTACCGTGCATTTGTGTTTGCTTCTTCATTTTGTGTTCGCAGGAACTGTCTTGCATGCTTTGCATACGTTTCAGTATTCACAGGCACTGACAGATGTGATTACTATTGCTTGCAAATTGTTATATGCAAGCATTTTAGGTTGCACGTTGACAGCTGACATTTCCACGCCTCCGTGCGGCACTTCGACATGCCCTATGCACTCGCGCTACTTTCCTATGCATGTGGCTGTGGCGGCAGTGCACCTTCATTAATATGCATTTGGTGCTACTGCACCATCTTCACGCCACATGGTCGGCGCAAGCCTAACGCCGGCCTTGCGCCGAGCTTCATGAATCCTGGGGTCAGTATATATAGTGAATAATTATGCATATTCTGTACAGTATTTATTGCAATGTTTTTATATATTTTTAAATTTTAAGTACTGTATTTTAATGTATAGTTAAATATAGGTAGGTAGATGTGTGGTAGCTTTGTCTTGAATATTTTAATATGAGTGTAGCTTTAAGGTGATGTCACTACTTAATTACTTCAGGTGTTTCTGCATTTGTATTTAAACCATTCTTGTTTGAACAGTTGTTAGCATCTGAAGAAGTGGGATTCGTACCTACAAAAGTGTTTGTGCTTCCTTTTTGTGGATTAAAATTGTGTGTTTTTAAAATGGAAACTAAAGCCTCATTTTTAAACTGGAAACTACAGCCTCCTTATTGGGTCCTTTTGTTTTTTTATTTTATTATAAGATTCCAAGAAAGCTGACCAGGACAGTTCTGTGATGGTCTCAAGTCCCAGAAGCATTAGTAGAATTTGCACAAGCTATTTACAAGGTCCTGATGACACAAGTAAGAACAGTGTTCTGAGTCACAGAGTGGTTCCTAACTGGACTAGGTTAGCCTCAGGGTCTATTGCTGCTCATAATGGTGATGGATTAAATTAGCAAACTGGTTAGAGGTAATAGATCAATAAACCTGCTTTATGCAGAAAATGTGGCATTACAACCAGACTCTGAACAGGAATTTCAGCAAAGGACAGAGGAATGGAATGCAAAACTGAATGCATGTGGGATGAGATTGTGTTCAGATGAGACAGTTGTCATGGCAGTAAATGGAGGAAATTAGAAGAAGCTAAAAATTGATATAGAGGGGAAAATAATGGAACATCTTAACAATATCAAGTATCCAGCAGAGGTGGCTGAGGGGAAGAAAGGTTGGTCCTGCAGCCAGCAGGCTCTGAGTATCTGGGGTGATGTGCAACAGAAGAATGTCAAAGAGGCTAAAAAGTAAGTGGTACAAAACAGTGGTGTGACCATAACTTCAGTATGGTACAAAAATGTAGGCAGTGAAGACAGAGCAGTTGAAGAAGCTAGAGGTGATGGACATGGGGGTTGCATACTTTGGGATAGATAAAGAAATGATGATTTCAGAGCAGAAGTCAAAGTCACTCCAGTTGCAGAGAAGGTCAAAGAGAACAGAGTTCTCTGTTTTGGGTGCATGTGCAAGAAAGCAGAACACAGTTTGGTAAACAACATTTTGGAGAGACAGGAATAAGGCAAGAGGAAATGAGGAGGCCATCCAACAAAGGGATGGATGGATTGAGGAATGTCAGACCTGCTACAATCACTTATAACTCTCAAATAAGGTAGGAAATTGGCACTGAATTGAAAGTGGTGGCTGTTGTTGATGTAACACCCTGTCCTCATGCAGAAAAAGGAAAAGGTTTTGATGATATGGATGATGAGGTTGCAATTGAATACGTTAACTAAATCTGCTCATTAGACATTTAGAGCAATGTCTGGCTCATCTTTCATGACTAATATTGTTTTCCTTCTGATTTGAGTGTAACGTATTTACTGAATCATCTGTAAGTTAAAGCTTTTGAGTTAAACCGCATTTCTTCCTCTTTCCCTAACTTGTATTTTTATGCAATTTTTACCACTTTTCATCTCTACCTCTCTGTAGTTTCTCCAAGAATCACAGCCATTACTGCATTGCATGGGTTCACTAAGTATGCAGTTTATAGTATTATTCATTCCAGGTACTATGATGATGGATATAACTTAGCAAAACAGGACTTTAGCTTCTTAGCTATGTTGATTTATTATGCCAACAGTATATTTTAGCAATTAGTTACTGCTAATGCCTATTATTAACTTGGTCAGGATCACAACTAATGCAAAGATGACTATACAGTATTAGCAGGGGATACAACTTTATTGTACTATTTAGATTTATTTTGCTCTCCCTGTACTCCAAATCTGGCCCTCAGCTGCCACAAGTGTCTACCTTCATTCACTGTATGCACCAGGCTGTTCCTATCCTATCTGCCACTGATGTTAATCTGAACCATACTTGAGGCGGGTGAAGAGATTTACGCATCCCACTGCAGTTTTTTTTTTTTTTTTTTTTTTTTTTTTGTTAACTTAAGTTCCATTTCCCTTCATGTGCCTTAGTAATGCTTCATGGGTGGGAAGTGTAATGGGTCCACCATGCTAAAGCACCTTTCATTTTTGTAAGAAGCTGATGTCAAAAAGCCACTCCATCACACACACACACACACACACACACACACACACACACACACACACACACACACACACACACACACACACACACACACATGCACACTCCCATTGGAAGCACTTGTAAGTTGCTTTCCCTATCACCTGCCTTGGAAATCTAATTGTGTTGTGTAACCCAAGCATATGCACCTCCCTCATCCCCTCCCAGTACAGGAAAACCAGTCCTCAGTCCTCTCTGCCAGTACCTCAGATGTCTAAACTGCTAATTATACCCAAGTCACTTGAGTCATAGTCAGATCTTTAGCACTCTGCACCATAGCTCTTACCTGTTATACTGAATACTTTAAGACATTTCTGTTACTTGACAGCCTGTTGGGAGAAAGATGGACAAAGTAATGATGCATGTGAGAAGTAATTCTTTCTCAGACATTTACTGCCTGCAATGGTAGAAAAAGGCAGAAAAACATAACGCATAGCAGACATTATCAGTCTGTGGGGTTAGTCTTTTTATGCATAAAAAAAGGCAAACTAAAAAGAAAACCTATTCCTGCTTAAAAGTTCCAGAACTGTAGTTACATACTAGTAATGGATAATGATGTCCATTATATATTTTTATGACTGTTACACAGTTGATGAGTTGGTAATCTTTCAGTGGGAGTTGCTGCGGCCTGGCACCATAAAACTTTGGTTTACTCCAAACAGTAGTGGCAGCATCAGAAAAAATATCACTGAACTTCCCGTTTGGGTTACACAATGTGCTTTGCTTCTCTTGTGGTCAATGAAGCCTGACTTAAACTGTTAATGTCAAATATAAATGCTGGTATTTTGAAAACTTTGCTACATTGCAGTTAGCAAATGTGCATGATAAGCGACCATGCACAGGGCACATGCAACTCAGAGACACAATTACCGGTTTGAGGAAATGATGAGCAGCAGTTCAGGCTGCAATATATGCTAACAGCCATATAATGAAATTGCAATACAGAATTTTCTTAAAATGAAAATGCTGGAGCAATTCATAAATCTATAAATGTCATGCCACAGAAGTGCTGCAGATGTATAAATAAACCCTCGTATATCTCTTGTCTTCATGCCAAGGTTAATTGCAAGAAAATGTTAGCGGTTACTTCTTCATTAGTTAATGTGTATCTACAGCAAATTCATATTACTACTATGATTCACGGCAGTGTGTGTCATCAGCCCTGGAGATGTCACATCATCTGACCACACTTAACATTTCATGGACTCCACGACATCAATATTATGGACTGGCAATATGTGGACAGGGAGAAAATGCAAGATAACGTGGATGTGTCAACCTTATGAACAGCTTTGTGGGAGTGGTGGAACCTTGTGGACATGTATCATCCTTACGCACAACCTTGTGGGAGTCAAGGAACATTGTAGACATGTGTCAGCCTTATGTACAGCCTTGTGAGAACTGTGGAACATTGTGGACATGTGTCAGGTTTATGTACAGCCTTGTGACAATCATGGATTACCTTTCCCAATGGATACCAAGATATGTGTGTCTTTAATATTTCAGTAAAGTATATTCTGATTTTAACTCAACTGTAGACTACCTACTATTTTCTATTTTATTATTTTGTAGTACATATTTTACATTTCGATTTTTTTAGTGAACTAGGTGCATAACATATTTTAAGAAGTGAACTTCACACCGTCCACACTGCAAAGTTTATTCTTGGTTTACTTTAAATAAGATAGCTACAAGGACCTTTCTGTGACCTGCTGGGAAAACAATTTGGGTATCTCAGGTATCTGCTTTGAGATTACTCCATTAGCTCCTTGTTGCTATGCTTCAACATGTGGGAGGATGTGTTCCCACATACACACAAAGGAGAGGAAATGCCACAAAGGACTTCTATTACTTCATTTCCCTGTGGTACTGCAGCCATAACAGTACCCACATTGGCATAAAGACCCCACCCAGGGAACTAGGAAGGAGGTACATGATCATCAAGGGGTATCACCCCATCAAATACCAGGTGGTCTGTAAGGCACAGAGTATAATCTACAACATTTCTGTTGGCCATCTGTGCAGTTATAACAGCTACCACACATGACACACTTGTGACCCATACTAATGTTCTGCAAGGGGTGGCGTCTGACATGGATGACTTAGTGGCAATGCTGGATAAGCCCTGTAACCCTGGGTGATGCTACTTTATATAAATCATGTTATTATGCAATCTCAACAACGTGTCTCAGCGTATTAAACTTGCACGACTGATTTATAAGTAAAGAAATACACATTAATTACATGGTATGCCTCATCAGGGGACAGCATCATGACCCACGCTGTAGGGAAATATGAACCTCATGACCCACACTATAGGGAAACGTGAAATATGATATCCCACATTCCAAAGAATAGTGCATTGATTCAATTTTTAATATGAGCAACGGTTAGTAAAATGTCATAAGTAAGGTTTAAGTATTTTAATTTCAGCCATGGCAAAAACAGGAAATGTTATCAACATGAAGGGCCCATGGGCTTTAAAGCACAGTGTCTAGTTTACCACAGGAATAATATCCTATAGAAGTGGAATTTCTTTATGACTGGGCTGTGACCAAGCTCTTAGGCCACAAGGGAATAAAGCTAAACCATAATTCCAACACCTATAAAGTATAACTTATATATTATTCAACTAAATCCAGCTTTGATTTTGTGGTTGATTTCTTTCTCTTTTTTGAGATTTTGAGATTATTGAGGAAGGCATTAACATGCTTCATGGTGACTGTATGATTGGAAAAGTAGAAATAAAATTGTTTAACTTTACAATCTCACCCATTAGATTTTAGAAGTAGTTCTGTTAGGATGGGTTTTCCTGACATTTTTTTCTTTTTCTTCATATAAGTATGTATTAACATTCAAATTAGTTTGGGCATGAAGAATTAATTTTTCAGTCTTGTGTCAAACTGTATTACTTAGTCTTCAAATGGAAATTGCAGAGAAATAACATCCCTGTGGGAACATTCAGTAATGTTATCTGA